>NC_056731.1:421129119-421177824 GCF_019279795.1 Protopterus annectens
TAGTATTAGAAAATGTCAGTTTGAAGACTGGAGTAACATATGAAAGAAAGAAAGAAAGAAAGAAAGAAAGAAAGAAAGAAAGAAAGAAAGAAAGAAAGAAAGAAAGAAATGACCTCTCAATCTTCTACAAGCACTGTATCATTTATTTAACCTACAGAAAAGTTACTTTCAAGATATTATATTTCCAGAAGAGGGTTTCCATATAAAAACTGTTATAGTTCTCAGATTCAAGAAACTGCAAGAAAAACTGTAAGGAATTTTCTCTTAAAATTATTTAAGCACTTTTTATTTCTCAGTTACTTGCATTCTTTTAACAATTTATGTACAAAACAAGACAAATATACAACCTGCTTTCACAGTCCGACTAGCTATGGTCTTAGGGCAGTTTCTCTCACTGTATCACTTTGAGTATATCTGAGACCACATGTCCATCATCTTCTTATCTTTGCATTTATTAGTGGTCAGCACATTTCAAGAAATGCCTGTATTAAGAAATCTTCACTTAACACACATGTGTGTGTGTGTGTGTGTGTGTGTGTATGGAGAGATGTAGGTAGATAGATAGCTTGCATGTATTCAAGGTGCTCATAATTTTACCTTGTATTTAAATGAGCTTTATTTACACAGTACGATAGATATGTATGTATTCAAGACCCCCAAGACTGTACTATATACTTAAATGGGCTTTATTTACACAATGAGAAGATAAACTTAAGATGATGCTAAAATGTTAAAACAAGTCAAGTCACTTACTCTCTCTCTCTGCCTCTCTGTCTGTCAGAGATTCAAGCAACCTCAACATATAGTTTATAGTCTATAGTTTCTCACACCATTTCCATACTTGTGTTTTTTTTTAGAAAAGTTCTTCTGTCTGAAGAACCTTACACAACTTTCCAAGAGTCCAGATTCTTGTCTTCTAAGTTCCTTCCAAGAGGGAAAGTTTTTGCAACCTCAAGCATATGTGTATAGCATCTCTTTCATGCTCTTCCTCCTGTTTTAACAGAAGAGAGTTTAACTACTTCCATTCATGATATATGTGGATCCATCTTCTAAACTGCCCTAAACTGCAACTCCATATACCCAATAGCAGTCACTAGGAGGTACTATACCTCATGACAAACCCCACCAGTTCAGACATATAAGGATGACCATCACTGACCAGACAGATCCCACCTTGGCTAACCCACAAACATCTTCTTCCATTTGTGACATTATCTAGTAATTTGTACAATACTGAGCAGCCATAGCACCATGATTGCCTAACAATGGGTTGCTGTGATGCTTAAGATGTTTACCTCACAGACACAGGGTGGAGTGTTTGATTCTCACCTTTGAAAATAAATTGACCAGTCTTAAAATAACTTGTAAGGGCAGCTAGCATAGCACTTATATATGAAACTTTACACACATTCCTCAGGGTCATGAACCCTTTACCTAGGGTTAGCAATTCATTTGTCAGCTCTAAGGTGCTTTACTGAGTTATTGGAACTTGGACAGACTTTAACTTAGTGCATGTGTCTATAAGGTGTAGTTCTCTTTTCTGAACTTAAATTTCTCTATGATAATTTAAAATTTCCTCTCATACTTTCTTTTGCTTGAGTGTAGTTTCTGTAGCTATCTTTTTGAGGTAATTTACTATGTTGTACAATATAGTTTTTATTAATTCTTCATGTCTCATTATATTTTCTTTGGGTCTATTAATTCCTTCTGGGAGGCACACATGACCATACTCAAAGCAGCCTCAACTTCTTTATGGGTGGATAGAAGCATATATTTTTTTAGTATGATCTGGCAGTGGTTTTGATTTTTCTCTCTCACACTGACTATAGTTTCTATCATACCAATCTGTCTTATCAGTTCTTTAGACTTAAGGACTATAATTCAAGTCGTAGATTGCATGCTTCACTATGTCTTCCATGACCTCAAGCTGTTTAAAGCTCTTGCTTTGTTTCTTGAGCTGTGCCTCAGTTGTTGGTTCATTCTTTTAAGCTTTCATTTACAAGACGTTCTTTTCCTTGAAAAAGCTTAACAAAATACCTGTTATCCATTTTGCCATCTACCATTTTCTCTTCTTGCAGCACATTTACAAGACATTTCTTTAAGCTTTTTTTTTATTTACTGTATTTTTGTTCCAGTTGTAGGATATGTTGATTAGATATATTTAAGTCACTGATACTATGTATACATATAGGCCAGGATTCATAAAGAGCCACATGAAGTGTAGTGATTGAGTTGGCATCGCTCAGCACCATCATGATAGCAAGTGATTTGGTATTGATTAATTGGCTATATATGCGTACAGCTGCACAATAATGGGAAATGGCAGAATATGCTAATGAAAGCATACAGAACCAAAGTACATGCTAATTAATCAAACTAAAATAGCAGAGTTATTCAGGAAACTATAAAGCAATCATGTGCTCTCAGTGTAGGCTTTTGCCATGTACACCAAAACCTTTTAGAATACAGGCATGATTACAGTTAGAAAAAAAAACATGTTACGGGTTGCTGATGGTATTCTTATGTTGTATGCACAACAGGCTTTATCAGACTGCTGCTTTTGTTGCCAGACCTCGGCCAATAAAAAGATGTTTAGACCCTGTTTAACTCATGACTCCAAGAAGCAGAAATTGTTTTGACAAATACAGGATGTACAGGGAAACATTGGAAAAACATGCAACCTGTGCCGCCCCTACCTCAGGTCTCAGGGAAATCATGGAAAACCCATCCCCATGGAAACAAATGTATATTTAGCATTGCATATACTAGCTACTGGCACTTTCCAGAGACACACAGGGGATATATTAGGGGTGTCACAGGCATCAGGGTCTAGAATACTACATCAGTTTTAAATGTAATTCTACTACATGGAAGGGAACATATATGTTTCCCATGAACACCATAGCAGACAAGAACCATGCAGGAAATGTATGTAATATCACAATTCCCTGAAGTGATGGGGGCCATAGGTTGCACATACATAGAAATAAAAGACCCACCCAACAAAAAGAGAAGGAGGTACATCAAGAGAAAAGGTTTATACTCTATAAACTGTCAGGTTACCTGTAATGCCCAAGGATCATGTACAATGTCTGTGCAGGTAACCCAGGCAGTTTCCATGACTCACACATATGACACACTTGTGAGCTTGACACCAAGACTGCTAGGGGTGACATTGCTCAAGGGCATCTAGTAGGGGGTGCAGGTTATGCACTGGAGCTCTGGCTCATGACACACATGTGAAACTTACACAACCCCACAGAGCAAGGATACCCACAGAGCAAGTATACAATGAGACCCACACTCAGATAAGGAATATCACAGAGCATGGCTTGCTTAAATCAAGGTTCAGGTGTCCAGACACAACAGGTGGTGCACTGCAGTATGACCCAGGCACCTGTGATGAAATACTTACTGTCTATGCTATGTTACACTCTGGGTTAGTCGTCCACATCTGCAACAACGTCAAGGATAGGGTGGAACCCTATCCTGAGCTATCTGGATATCTGACAGTGGACAAGAATTCCACAGTTTCAGTTAGTAGTGGTTTGGTAGCAGGAGCAAGACCCCCACCCTTAGCCATTTGTTCTTGGGAAATTTCAGTGGCTCTACAGTGAGAAGAGGCTATCATGTCAGTTGCCTGGTATCATATCTGGGAGTAGGTTCTCCCATGGCCTCTAACAGCAGTAATGTCATCGACCACCTGCTGTCTTATCCTGTCTCAGGCAGATTAGTCACCTCTACCTCTCCTCTAAAAGAAAGGCTCCATGTCAACATAAGGCATGGATAATTACCTAATTTTCTGCATCACTATAAGGTGGCATACTGTGTACAGATTCCTTCCTGGGTGCTATATCACTGTATAATAAGAAACAGAAAACATACTCGCACATAATTACATATATAATGAACATACAGGATGGCTGTCAGCTCATTTCTGTCTGACTGTATGCAACCAACATGCAAACAGTTTCAACATGTTAAGTTCTCACTAAAGACTGCATATGAGTTAGATACGGGTCTATATCAGATTGTCAAATGCTGACAACTTCAAAGCTTCAAACTTCGAACTTGAAGGTTCAAAGTCTAAAAACATCGAATGTTAAAAAAAAAAAACACTCAAAACCCAAAACAAAAAAAAATGCTCTATGCAGGGGGGCAAGCCCCCCTGCACCCCCACACCCCCACTACTTAAATATACCAATTCTGAGATCCCACTACAGTGCAATAAAGGGAAATGTTCCCTTCCCGCACTTTATGGCGATGTCTGTTATATGTTTCGATGTTTTTACACTTCGAACTTTCAAGTTTGAAGTTTAGTGCTTCGAACTTGTCAGCATTCGACATTATGATATAGACACATTAGATACACCTAATCACACCACACTTACCCCCAATCAACCACAATCACCTCCAAAAAATCTCCACAAAAACCATGCCCAACCCTCGCACACAGAATCCACCCCATCAACCCCCATCCCCCCAAAAAACCCTCAATACCCCAACAAAAAAGAAGTATATATATACTTAAAAATCAAATATCTGCAGAAATTGAATAACACTTCTGTAATGGATATAACAGTGATATAAAATTTATTATACGTTGTTGCATTAACAATATAAATGCAACATTATAAAAGTGACACCCATAATATTACAAATGTTATATACACCACTGTGGGGTTCAGCCCGGCATAAATACTCAAGCAACAACACTTTTTTTTATTTCCATGCTAAAACAGATAAAAATGTCAGACCTTACTACATATTTACAGTACAATAATCCACTAGAATTTTGAAAACATGCATACAAAATAAAACAATAATCAATTGGGCATGTAGCATTTTATAGTATAATTGTATAAATGCAGACATGGCTATAACAAAATGAAGGGAGAAAATAAAATAAATTGAATATGCTACAAAATGCTTTTTAGCAAGCAAGGCAATTCACTTTCTGTTAAAATAAAAGCACTGTTAAAGAAATAGCAACATACCTTGACAACACTGTACTGAAGAAACTAGGTAAATCTTACAAAGTCTTGTTTACAAGCAGGATCAAGCTCTGTGTTTCAAAACAGTCTCCACAGTAGAAAATAAGGACATCAGCTATTCCATTACCTTTATATATAGTGCAGAGTAAGCCCTGTGAACAATGTGATTATGCAAATGAGGCGGCACCTCATTAGCTTTCCTGAATCCTAAAAAAACGCACTAAGTATAGGGAATGTAACCATGATGTAAGGACCTACACAATTATATGCATGTGCCTTAGCAATGCAATGACAATCATTGAGAAGTGTTTCCTGTTAATGGCATGCAGATCTCTTTGATTACCCTGACTGCAGGAGCAGTCAGCTTTCACATTTTCCCCCTCTTTGTTACACACCTACTAAGGGCGTGTCAGGGAGAAGACACCTAAAAAAAATTCTGCAACTACATTGACTGAATTAAGGAACTGGCAGTCCTAAGATTCAAATGGTGACTTAAATGACCACAGCTACTGGCCATTAGTAGGAAATATCACTTATATTAAAGAGAGTACAATAATCATTGTTAAAGATAACATAAAGCATGAAAACAGAGATAGAGTTTGCATTATGAAAAGATAGATAAGCAAATGATGCACCAGACAGAAAGAAAGGGAATCATCTGCAATGAGTGCAGTCTTTATTTAATATCATATGAGCACCTGCCTATGCTAACTGTTTGCAATATCACAGTTGTGCAGACATTCAGTGTCAAATATGAAAGGACAACTTTCATATCTTATGTCTATTGCACTTTCAATGTAGCTTGATACAATGTCACATTATCATTACATCCATAGCCTTTTTCAACTTGCTCATTTAAGTCTGGGACGTATACTGAAATTATTGCTTTCAATACTCTTGTTTGAGTGTTCAAATCATTAGAACTCACTGTTGCAACATAATGCATTTTGTTCAACATGTAAGTGTAAATTTCATTATCCACGTTTTATTTATTTATTTTTTCTTGTATCATTTGTGCACCACTTGGCAGTGTGAAAATAACTTTCACGGCTTAAGGAAAAAGTGAAAAAAATGAGTTTAGGCTGCCACAGGTAGCATAAACCAGCCAGGTGGCATTGCATGATGGTTACCATTCTGGGTAGTGCTCAGGGATGAAAACACATCTGACAATTCATTTTCTTTGTGGCAGAAGATCTAAGTGCAGTGAGCTTATAGATAAAGTATATCTGATGCATGCTTTGTATCCACTGACATGATACTTTTGCAGAGGATTGTCTTAGTATTACATTTCATCACATTTTATGATATGATTGTCTTATTTAAAATTTGACTATTGCTAACAACATGTGATCATTAGTATGTCCACTATAACATATGTAACTAATTCTGACAATGTGTTTCAGAAAGTACATGTGTGATATTACTCGGAGATATGAGAAGGTAGAATTATTCACTTGAATGCACTTCTTGCTGCAGTCATTGCTACATATACACATGCATTGCATTTTATTCACTATCCATAATTTCCCTAACATATAGTGCCCTTCTAATGCCTTTTCTATTTCAGGAAAAAAGCACAAAGGTTCCAAACTGGTAGTAGCACTTAACAGACTTTAATAATCACACAAACAAACATCCAAGATAAATGCTGACAAGCTCAAATTTACGTTTTCGTTCCACAACTTCTTCAGATAAAATTTCCTCTCCAAGCCACCACCTTTATACAATCATCAATTAGTATTCTGTCCCCAAGTCTGGAACATCCTCCTCCAGTTTGTTGGGCTGTCTTTGCAGTGTTTGTTGTAAGAGATATTTCCAACTACCCTCTGTGATGCTGTTTGTCAGACACCCACATGAAGTCCTGATTTCAGTGCTGATTGCATAAAGGTGGTGGCTTGGAGAGGAAATTTTATCTGAAGAAGTTGTGGGATGAAAACATAAATTTGAGCTTGTCAGCATTTATCTTGGATGTTTGTTCGTGTAATTATTAAAGTCTGTTGAGTGCTACTACCGGTTTGGAACCTTTGTGCTTTTTTCCTGTTATTGGTTTACTGCAAGCACTTTCTGCTTTTTGACTTTGCCTTTTCTATTTCCTTGCTGCTTGGCATCATGCATACATGAGTCACTACATAAGGAAAAAAAATTAAAAATTTAGTTTAGGCTGCTTAGGTAGCTCAAAAGCACCTGGTGGCTTTGTACTTCTGCCAGCACTCTCCCTAGTAATCATTCCAGAAAATACACTTGTCAGGTGATGTTCTCTGTGGTACAATGTGTAACTGAGGTGAATTTACAGAAAAGAGGTACAAAAAGCATTGTTCAAATCCTGTTTGCAAAAAACCTTGCCATAATTCTCAATATTTACTTTTCAGTCATAATCAATTTTACTGTATGCTTGCTCTCTGCTTGGCATCATGTAAACATGGTTCACCACCTAAGGAAAAAGTGAAAAATGTAATTAAGGCTGCCTTAGGTGGCTCAATCCCACATGGGGCCCCACAACAGGAAGAGTACTTACTTCAGGAAATACACCTCACAGATTCCAATTTCTGTGGTACATGGTGTAACTTGAAGTGAATCAAGAGAAAAAAGGCACATGAAGCGTTTTGTGAATTCTGTAATCACAATATGTCTTTTTTTATATACCTTCATTTTAAGATTCATTTGGTCTTCACTTGACAGGACACAAACAGGATTTACTACCTAAAGAAAAACAAGGAACTATTTAGTTTATTCTACCTTAGATAGTTCAAACATGCCTGGAGTTGTTGCATGGCCCCCAGAAACAGGAGAAGTACTCACATATATCAATTTCTGTAATACATGGTGTAACTGAAATGAATCAAGAGAAGTAAGGCACATGAAACATTCTTTAAATCCTGTTTATAAAACAGTTTTTCATTATCCACAATATTTATTTTCTGTTTTTCCCATTTTAAGGTACATTTTCTCTCTGCTTGGCAGTGTGCAAACAGGTTTTCACTACATAAGGAAAAAAGTGAAAAAATTAGTTTAGGCTGACTTAGGTAGCTCAAACATGCCTGACAACAGTGCTCTGTCTTCAGCACTCTGGACAGTACTGAGAAGAGAAATCCTGTCTGCCACAGAGCTATCTTTGTGCCACAAGATATGAGAGCAATGACTTTTAGTTTAGAAATGGTGTAAAAAGCACATTTCTCAGAATTTTTTAATAGGACTGTAACAATAAAGCAAATTGACAATAAACCTGTTCCTTGGAAGCAATGTATCAGTAAGTCTTGCATAATGAAAATGTACTTTTTGTCACACATGACTAATGTTTCACATATGTACACAAACTAATGTATGTCCACCTTCCCAGACATGACAATGAATATACTTCATACAAAAATCATGAGCACAATACCTTTGATTTAATCATGAGTCATCACATATCCCAACTATGTCTGTAGGTCCTTTATATCTTCTGAAGTATGCATGTAACATAAACCAAACTGTCTTGATCATCACTTTCAACCGCATCCATGTGAATCATAATTACTTCCAGTTAGAACTACTTGTACATAGGAATGCATTCCAAGACATGATTACAAGAACACATATATAGGCCTCTCCAAAGTGTATCTCTACTCACTCAGATAGCAATAATTGTGATTATGAAAGTTAGCTCTCCTGTGACAATATTAGTTAATACAGTAAGTTGCACTTTTGCTTCCTTTATCACATGGGTTTGATTCCCAGCTGTTACTATGCTATTTTAACATTTGGTAAGCCCAAACTGATAGTATGTCAGAAGTCATTCATTTTTCACCTTCCAAAGTGCAATCCTCAAAAGCCATGCCAGGAAGCAGTCCATTGTTGAACATTGGAACCTCTGATAATGGGTGGAGCATCACACATGGCATAGCTCAATATCATGCTTCACACCTTTACTGCTATCTGCTGTAAGTAGTGCCATTGTGTCTTCCAAGGGGTCCATCTGCTTACAATCATGCACATGATGTTGACAAGGTTGTGTGTGTTTGCACAATATTAGTAAAGTGCGAGATTTGAATTAAGAGCCAATTCAGACATAGCTTGATTATTGTGGATATGGCTGGTGAGGGAGAGAATGGTGCTAAATTTATAGCACAAAGGTGGAGTCCAGGATATTTGTGGCATCCCTCATGAAGCAGTACAGCCATAGGCTGCTGTAGCAGGATTACACCAGGTCTCAGTATAATGCTGAGGGTTGTAATAGCTTAGTCAAAGTTGTCTCCACTACAAATGGCATTTCACACAAGGGAGAACAATGTCACCTTCACTATAGTGACCATACAATGCACAAGCAAGAACTCCTAAACCAATGGGAGGCTGAATTTAGGACTGGGAACACCCCCCAGTTGTGCAAGTATAACAACCCATTTCTTGTCTATGATATGGCAGCAGTTATCTAACCAGCCAACACAGTTACCCTTTATGCTTTCATATATGTTTGTCTTCTTTTTGTTCTGTACAGCTGCAGAGGCTGCAAACACCAGGAGATATTAACTCACTTCAGAGAGGCACAGGGCAAGCATGAATCAAGTTAAAATTAAAGCCATAATATTATTCTCATTCATTCAGGCACTAGTATCTTGAGCAAGCATACCTCATGATTCATCTCAAGCATGCATGTCTTCCCCAATAACTGTTGCTGCTTACATTAGGCAATTAGAATACCAGCTTTAATGCGTGTGGGTTCAGGACCCAGAAGCAGCAAATTTTTTCCTAATTGATGATTATTTATAAGATCTTAAGAGCAATTTGTCAGGAAAAAATACATTATGGTAATTGTAATTATTTAGTTAAAATGCATAATTCCAATAGTCATAGTGAAATAAAGGGAGCTGTTTCTTATAGTAGAACAGTGATATTTGTTTATTTAATAACACATAAATACCTTTGCATCATATATGGATGTTGCAGTGGTGTGCAATAGTAAATTATCAGAGTTATGTATTGCCAAATAAAAGTTTGTTTAAAGTATACAGTAATGTTACATAACATGTATCTAAATATCTTTTATTTTTTTGTCTCCTTCCATCCTTGTCTTTTTTGGGGGGGTGGTTATAATTTATTAGCAAGCTGCTGTTAATTTGCTGATGAAAATTAGTCATTAAGAGTAAAGAGAGGTACACTGACCACTGCAGCTCATCCTGCCATACCTCCACAGATGGTAGCACTGGCACCCAGCACTTTAGGATCACAACCTATCAGTGTTGCCTCCGCAACTCCTGCCCAACCTGCTCCAACTACATCAAGTCTCTCTGCCCTGGCTGCTGTTGCAGTTGTATTCTCTAGGAGCAATACTAGTGGAGGTGGTGATTTTGTCACCCAGTAAGAGCTGACAGGGCTGGTGAAGATATTATAGAAAGGGTCTCAGTACACATATTGACAGGGTCAAAAGGGGCCTTTATTTCACTACAAAGATGATGTCACATCCAACACTGACTCTGGGAGCTTTTGCATGAGACAGTAATGGAGAGTTCTGAGGGTGAGGACTAGATTCTCACTGTTCTCATGCTGGATGTGGATATGCTTCCAATGTTCTCTACCTATCCTCAATCATGGTGTCCCCCAGTCTTTTGTCCCATCACCATCCCTGCTTGTCTTGTTTAGTCTGCATGTCTACAGATGCTTCTTAACCTATCCTACCCTGCCTTCTTGACCATTTAATTCCTAAGCACTTTTCCCAATATTCAGCTCTCTCCCCTAAATAAATAAATTAATTAATTAAATAAAAAATGGGCACCTGGCCAACAAAAAAATTACACCCTATACATAACTCTCCACTTTACCTATGTGTCATCCTGACACAACAGATTAGGTCCAATTGGCCATACAACATTATTCTGTTGTGTGTGGTGGTGCTGCAAAGTCATGAAACTGAGTGTACAATTCTACACTGACATTGTGAAGGAGTGAAAAAATATGGTGCTCTCCCACGACCCTCCTGCAAATTCTTGTATTCTTTTCCTTGTGCGCTAACCTCTGCTTGCCAAACCCCATTTTTCGCCACTGTCCCATCCACCTCTTTTTCACACATTTAATCTGGTCAAAAAATAGATTCACACACAGCACACATGGCCAAAAATAGTCCATGAAAAAGACTTTGCTTTATGCCCTTGGCTTTTGTACAGACTTTGGTGTAGACCAGTAGTGCTGAGTGACAGTGAATGTTGTTTTAGTTCTTATTGCAAAAGCTGAAGATTTCAATCTAATCTACAGTGGTCTGGTTACTGTCACAGAAATGTGATTAAACCTGCTGCTATATAGCAATGCACACAAAGCCATACTGAAGACAGTACTGTGGAACAGTTAATGTAACATTTATTAGCCTGTGGGATGTACTGAATTAAGAGTTCCTACGTGTCATGTTGAGATAATTACCCTGTTTGTAGACTAATTTCTTTGGCATAGTATTATAGGTTCAGTTACAGCTGTATGTCAGTTCATTACTTCATGACATATCATATATTTATTTGCAAATGTTTGCATTTCTATACATATAACAGATTTTCTTAACATAACATTAGAATAATTCTGAAAGACATTGTTATCAAAAAATATTACAGCCCCAAAAGGGAGACTTGGTGAGCTAACCTTATCCATGGTTTTGTATTCATATTTATTGTCCTCTCCCACCTCTTATTTGTACCTACAGCAATCATTTATTGTACAGAACAGGAGAGAATAATGATGATTTAATAAGACCAAAACACTATACAAATGTCCCTGCATGTCCCACAAGATATATTTGTACTAGTTCTCTCTGCATTTGTCTGTAACTGTTCACCCCTCCTGCTTCCATAAGTTATCGTTGTGCTTCAATAGTGTTATTATAATGTGGGGAAGTAGTGATCCTTTGTGGTATGGTGAGTTAATGCTCAGTTAATAGAAAGATTTTGGAATAATGTCATGGGTTCTATTTCATCCATTAGCAAAATGTTAATGACTGTTTTTGGCTCAGTAATTTAGGTGTACCAGTTGGTTACATATTGTTATGAGCCACCATTATTCTTCATTAATAATTTACTTTGTCCCTGCCTCCATGTCACCCTGACAATGTATCCCCTTCCTTCTGTATCATTAGTCTTATACATCTACATTTGCACAATGTTTGGTGCTGGGTAACAAATGCAACTAATGCTAAATGGAAGTTCAGTGTTTATAACAACATATTTGGATTTGATTGTCTTTGTTCACATTACTCTGTTTCACTTTGCTGCTGTTCTAAGCTTTGTTTAGTCAGTTTACTGTAAGAGTTGGATGTATGGATTTCAGTGGTCAATCAGGTGATAAAGATTATTACATACATTCATGTTTGTTGATATCTACTGTCAACTCAACTTTCATAAATATGAATTTCTACATATTTTGCTAAAATAACACTCGGGTATAAATTAATTATTGTCATGCTGAAAATGTTCAGATACATATAGATAACAACATGCTTCATGATGTTTTATCTGATTACCGTTTCAGTACGTATTGGCTAAACCCCTTTACTTAACACATCCTTATCCTGCTGGTACACTAATCTGCCTGCTACCTATTGTAAATGTTGTGTTGTAAAGGTCTTCCTGTGCTATGGAAGTTGGCACTGAGTAACATTGAGTACAACTAACTACTGTTGTAAGTTCAACACTTCAAGGTGTGATTGTGTGTGCGCTATCACTTTGCCATCAGCAGCACAAATCTGCTTAGTGGCACTGTGCTTAAACAGTAAAGAAAAAGATGAAATCAAAGAATCATAATTTTCTGTTGCACAAAGTTTGTATGTCATTACTTTTCCCCAAAAATTATCATGAGTTTTGATTTTTTTTTTTGAAGTAACGTGTCTGCTCTACAGTGTTTACAGTTGCACTGTATTACCAGTTTGGTTAACCTAGTCCATCACTATCATTCTGCAGAGCACTGTCCTATGTACGATTTCCATGTTTGTCTTGCCAATGCACCTAGTGCAGGTATGACACAATACAAGCATACAATCATCCCAACATGATGTCACAGGAATGTTTGACTGATACTCCAGTGGTATGCACCAGTCATTGTAAATCATCGTCATCATCATCATCATCAGCCCCCTTTTTCCCATTTTTCTACATGGGGTTGTGGTATCGTGTTACCTGTCACCAACTCTCTCGATTCAGTGCTGCATTCCTGCCTTCTTCAACACTCATGCCTGATTGTCGCAGATCTTCTTTCACACAATCCATCCACCTCTTTGCTGGACATCCTCACTTCCTCTTACCTTCTTCCTGTCTGTCCCAAATCTTCCTCACCAGATTGTCTTCTGCTTTTCTACACATGTGCCCAAACCCCCGTAATCTGTTCTCTTTGATCTTTCCTGCAATTGGAGCTACTTTGGCTTCTGCTCTTATGTCCTCATTTCTTCGTCTGTCCCACAGTGTGGATCCTACCACCTTTCTCAGGCACTTCATTTCCATCACCTCCAGCTTCTTCACTTGTTCTGCCTTTATTGCCCAGGTTTCTGTACCATACAGTAGTACTGGTCGCACCACTGTCTTGTACACCTTACTTTTCAGCTTCTTTGGCATTCTTCTGTCATAGACTACACCTGACACTCTATGCCAGTTAGCTAGAACCCCTCTGATTCTAGCTTTGACCTCTTCATTCAGACTGCCCTTCTCCTCAACTGCCCCTCCCAGATACTTGAAGCTGTTTACCTGTTCCACTATCTTCCCTTCTATCTCTATACTCAGCTTCTTCCGATTTCCCCAATTTGCTGCCATTACCACCATCTTATCTGTGCTTAGTTTCATCCCATGTGCCTTCAGATTTGCATTCCATTCTCTTATCCTTTGCTGATGTTCTAGCTCAGAGTCTGCCTGTACTGCCACATTGTCTGCATACAGCAGCTTTGTTGATCTGTCCCCTCCAACCTTTTTGCCAATGTAGTCCATCACCAGTATGAACAGCAGTGGGCTCAGAGCTTTACCGTGATGTACACCCACTCCCACTGGGAACCCCTCTATGAGCCCGAACACTGTTCATACTTGAGTCATTGGGTCTTGTACATAGCCTGCACTAATTCTACCAATGTTTCTGGCACTTCAAACCACCACAGTACTGCCTAGAACAGCTTCCTTGGGACCTTGTCATATGCTTTCTCCAAGTCTAGGAATGCCCAGTTAGACTCTCTCCTCATCTCTAGCTTCTTCTCAAGTATCTGTCTCAATGCAAACATCGAGTCAATTGTGCTGCATCCTGATCTGAATCCAAACTGCTCATCTCCCATCTTACATTCTACTACTCTGCATAACCGTTTATCAATTACCCTCTCCAGAACTTTCATGCAATGTGATAGGAGTTTGGTGCCTCTGTACTGCCCACTGTTGTGGATGTCCCCTTTGTTCTTGTACAATGGCATGAGTATGCTTATTCTCTAGTCATCTAGGATATGCCTTTCTCTCCACACTGCTAGCAGTACTCTCAGGAGCCATTTCTCCCCTATCTCACCATCTCACCCAACATCTTTATCATATCTGCTGTGACCTCATCTGAGCCTGATGCTTTTCCTGACTTCATCTTTCTTAGTGCTGTTCTTACTTCTTCTAGGGTGGGGTCCTCTTCTTTTATTTTTATTTATTTATTTTATTTTACATTTGTTGATCAGGATAGTCTGACCGGATATATGTCCATTTTCAGAGGAGGCCCGGGGAGAAAAGCTCCACATACCAAAAAAGAGACAGTACATACATCACTGAGTGATAAACTCAGGCAGACATGTTTAGAAAAATATAGACAAAGAATACAGACAGATATCAATATACACAATGTACAGACTTACATGTGATTGGCAGAGGCGTATCAGAAAATGTGAACATAGAATACAATCAAATTTCATAATTCACAATGCTTAGACATTCAAATGTTATGAGGCATAGATACCTGGCTAAACATCAGGTTGAGTAGCAAGACGTATTAGTGAAGTTGTTAGTCAGGTTTAGAATAAGAGCACAGCCAATGAGATGTGAGATATTTTTCTGAGTTCTCTTTTAAATAGGGGTAGTGAGGTTTCCTTGGTAATGGTAGTAGGAAGTAGATTTTATCGGTTGAGTTAGCAAATATAGCATCGCCTGCAGAGTTGTTGGATTTTTGGGTCAGTATCAATAGTTTATCAGCTGAGTGTAATGGCCTGGGGGCACTATGAGGGATGAGAATATTTTTGAGGGCATGGGTGTTATCAGGTTGATGGAGTATTTTATGCACTACTATAAGCTGGTTGAACTGTGGAAGGGCAGAATACTCTAGCCATCCCAGTGCTTTGTGGTTCTAGCAATGGTGGGTCCTAAAAGCCATGCCAGTAGCGAATCTGCCTATATGATTGTAACATCCTGATCATTTGTTGAGATTGGTTTTGGATAGGTTGCTGAGTACAGGGGAGGCATACATAAGGGTAGAGAGGAGGTGTGATCTTGCAATAGCTAAAATAGCTAGGGGGGTGAGGAAAGGTTTGGCTCTCTACAGGGAGCCAATTTTTTTGTTGATGGACTTAATAGTGTGATTTACATGTTTATCAAATTTAAGGTTGTTGTCTATTATTATGCCTAGAAGCTTTGTATGGTCATCAGGGGAGATAATGGTGTGATTGCTAGATTTGATGTTGAAGGAAGGAGGAGAAATTCTATGGTTAGGGCAAAAAAGTAGTAGCTTGGTTTTGTTAGAATTTAGAAGCAGGCGGCAATTAGCTAGCCATGTTTCTACCATGCTGAAAGTGGTCTGGGTGAGGGTTAGAAGTTGTGTAAGAGAGGAGGCTGAGCATATTAGCATTGAGTCATCTGCATATTGGATGCAGGTGGCTCCTGGGACGGTAGTGTGCAGATCATTGATAAAGATAGAGAAAAGAAGTGGGCCTAGTATGGACCCTTGTGGGACACCTAGGGTTAGAGGAAGTTGGGATGACAGCTTGATCTGCCATAAGACAGCCTGCTGTCTACCATTTAGGTAGGAGTGAAACCATTGTATTGCATGTTGATCTAAACCAATGGTTTGAAGGGTACTGAGCAGTAGCTGATGGTTGACCATATCAAAAGCTTTTGAGAGATCTAGGAAGAGTGCTGAAGATAGTTTGTTGTTATGATGAAGACTGATACTTCTCACAGCTTATACAATCCCCAACCAGGATAAATAAAAACCCCAATAATCACACCATTCTTTATGCCCTAATCAACAAAGATCCTCAATCTTACCTGGCAGGCTCCTTACCTTACTCCCTAAGTGACTACTCCCCAACCTTCCTACTAAAACACCACATAAACAGCAGCAAACCCATTGTCCACTGATACATTCACTATGAAGCTAAATTCAACTCCAGCTCCTTCACCACCTCCCTACAAGAAATAAACTGGTCACCCCTAAAATACTTCAACCTAGATGAAGCAGTCCACTACTTTAACAGCACTTTCCTCAACATCCTTAACTCCCATGCCCCCCCAAAGATGCACCAAAATCCGAACTAAAAAACTCCCTTGGCTACAAAAAAACACCAAAGACCTTATGAAATCCAGGGATAAAATATGGGAACAATGGCGCACAACCAAAAACCCCTCAGATAGGCAACTATTCCTTGAACTACGTAACAAAGTCAAAAAGCAAGTAAAAGCAGACAAAGCCCTTTTCTATCAGACATCCCTAAACTCCTCCCAAAACAAACCAAAGCAATTCTGGTCCACAATTAACTCTATCCTCTGCCCAGGGAAGGTAAACACCCCCCCCCCACCAACCACCCCTCTCTCCACCTGTAGCATAGCTGACTCTTTCAACAAACATTTTACAGAGACCGTTCTATCTCTAAGTAAAAAACACTTCCCTACATCAACACCCCCCACACTCAAGCCAACTCCACCCCTCCCTCCCTTCTTCCTTTCCACAGTACCCAACTCCAACATAAACAAACTACTGAAAAAACTTAAACCCACAAGTCTAGCAGCTGACAACCTGCCCACAGAATACCTAAAAATAGCAGCTGAAGTTTTAGCTTATCCCATCTCCATATTAATCAACCGCTCCATATCTGAGTCCTATGTGCCAACCTTATGGAAAATATCCCACATCATACACCCTACACAAAGGCAGCTCCTCAACAGACATCTTCAACTACCACCCCATTGCCATCCTCTTGCCTCTGTCCAAGATACTCGAAAAATGTATAACTCCCAGATCTCCAATTGTCTCCTAGACAATAACCTCCTCTCCTACACACAGCATGGTTTCAAACCACATCATAGCACCACAACTGCTCTGCTCTCCTTCACTAACACCATTCTCCAATATAAAAACAATGGCCTTTTCTCCTCTGCTGTATTTCATGACCTATCAAAGGCTTTTGATATTGTATCACATGATCTTCTACTCTCTGCACTCTCCAACCTCTCCTTTTCCATACCTGCCATCAGTTGGTTCCACAGCTATCTACACGGCCACCAGCAGTCAGTTGTCTGGCACAACAATCTATCCTCTCACCTCCATGTTACTCTTGGGGTTCCCCGAGGCTCCATCCTTGGCCCCTTGCTTTTCTCCATTTTTACTAATGACCTGCACACCGCCACCAAACGTGCCTCCCTCATACAGTATGCAGATGATGCCACTCTCATCTGCTCAGCTACAACTCTAACAGAACTACAACAGATCACTCAGGCATCTTTCTCTTCTGTTAAAAGTTGGCTATTAAATGCTCAACTCCTCCTCAACCCAAATAAGACCAAACTCCTCATCTTTCAACCCGCAAAATCTACCCCGAACATCCCCCATTTCAACATATTTGCCAAAGACAACACTCCCATCTCACCAACAGCCCACACTAAGCTACTTGGTGTACAGATTGACAACAAACTGAAATTTCACACTCACATATCACTCACAATAAAAATGTCCACAAAAAACTGGGTGCCTTGTATAGAAACCAACAATACCTAACCAAACCAGCCAAAATCTCTACCGCAACTTCCCAACTAATCTCAACCCTACTCTATGCATCACCCATACTCACAAATCTTCGACAATCAGACCTAAAGAAACTCGAAGCCTGCTACAATAAAATTGCAAAATTTGCATCAGGGGACTCCCACTGCAGTCGCCACTGTGTCTCCCTTAGAAACCTAGACTGGCTTGAGTTCCCTCAACTCCTACACCTAACCCAACTTACCT
Organism: Protopterus annectens; assembly: GCF_019279795.1. Taxonomy (NCBI): domain Eukaryota; kingdom Metazoa; phylum Chordata; order Ceratodontiformes; family Protopteridae; genus Protopterus; species Protopterus annectens. The sequence continues at coordinate 421,147,284 of NC_056731.1, forward strand.
TTGCTCATAAACTTGTAAACCACCCTCTTAAAATTCCCGCACTTCATACACTTCTCCAACCCTACCAATCCTCCAGACCCCTTCGCTCCTGCAACAAAAATCTACTCCAAGTCACCAAACCCAACAACTCTGCAGGGGAAGCTCTATTCTCCTACTCCATATCCAAAATCTGGAACTCACTTCCCACTGCCATAACTACCCTCCCTTCCAGCAGTCTCTTCAAAATAGCTCTTAAAGCACACCTAAAATCTCACTGGCTATGTCCTTGTCCGTACACCAACTAACTCCCCCTTTCTCCTGTACCACTAATTAGCTGCCAGCTCTACTATTAACTGTCAACAGGTCATCAGTATTTCATATCCTTTAACTAGCAGATGATTGCAGTACAATGTTTACTCTTTTCTCTATGTGAGAAATTAATACTACTAGGCAAATGTCTTACACCTTATATTGTTATTATACTCTGACATATGTCATTACCTGTCAGACTGTGTCTTTGCTATAAATACGCTGTTTTTTTCTCTCTGAAATGCTAGATTATACTCGTATATTATGTGAAATTTTGCTTGTCTGAATATATGGAGCCTTCCTTGTGATATTATACTCTGACAGATAGGTCATTTCTCCTGTTGAACTGTGTCTTTATTATAATTATACTGTTTCTTTTTTCATCTGATATGCTAGATTGTAATCTTATATTATGTAAATCTCATATGTCTGAATATATGGAGCTTTTCTCCCTGGGCCTCCGCTGAAAATGGGCATATACCCAGTCGGGCTTTCCCGGTCAACAAATGTAAAATAAAATAAATAGATAGATAAATTAGAGAAGGATAGAAGAGCAGAATGGCCTAAAGCCATGCTGAGAGTTGGCGAGCTTTCCATTTTGAATAAGAAAGTGCATGATTTGTTTGTGTATGCATCTTTCCATGATTTTAGCTAGTGGTGAAAGAATGGCTATAGGTCTAAAGTTAAATAATTCTGTGGAACTTCCTCCTTTATGGAGAGGTATAAAATGTGATATTTTCCATATTGCTAGGATGGATCCTTCTGAGATGGATCTGTTGATCAGAATAGAAATGGGAAGTGTTATGGCATCAGCTGCTTTTTGAAGATATTGTGTGGTCGGCAGCTAGTGTAGTAGGTTTTAGCTATTTGAGTAAGGTCCGGATCAAGTTGATAGGTACGGTTTGAAAGGTAAAGGTGGATTGGGTGCTGGGTGGATCAGGGCTAGATGTGCCAGAGCTGGTGTTTGTGTCCGATGGAGTGAGATGGGTAGCTAGAGACTGGATAGTTTCAGTTAAGAAGGAGTTGAAGCTGTTTGCAATTTCTATAGGGGATTCATCAAGGGCAGCTGATGGGGTAGGAGTGGCAGAACGGCCTGGGTGGAGAATATTGTTAATACCAGCCCAGACCTTTTGAGGTTTTAGCTAATATTTTTGTTGTAGGAGGGTGTAGTGATTTTTTTGTCTAGACTGACAGATTTTTTGGTCTGATTCCTTAGCTGCCGGTATCTTACTTGGTCCATAGGGGCTTTGGTAACATGCCACCTGACCCATGCATTGTTTCTTAGTTTAATTTAGTTTTTTTGTTTCTTTAGATAGCCATGGTGCAACTGTGGTTTTTACATGGATGGTACGGGTAGGAGCATGGTGGTTAAGGATAGCCAGAAATCTGGTATTGAAGTACTCAACTGCGTCTTGTAATGGGAGTCATTTCAAGACATTCCAATTACATGCTTTGAGTTCATTTTGGAAGCTGTATGAATCTTCTCTCATTGTAGGCTGTTTCTGGGGCAGTACAGATTCTGTGGGCTTTTCTTCATTCAGAAGCTGCTGGAAATACTCTTTCCATCTACCTTTGATGTCCTGTGGAGTATTGAGCAGGTTGTTGCTGGCATCCCTTATGAAGGGTGACTGACTATCTTTATCTTTCTGTCTTTACCTTGCAACCTGATATAGTTTCTTTGTGCCCCTTACTGAGTCACTTTCTAGAAGCTGGTACAGTACCTCCGATGTCCTATTCTTTGCTATTGCAACTTCTTTCTTAGCTTCTTTGTTAGCCAACCAGTAGTCCTTCCTAGTCTGGTCAGTCTTTTCTGTCTCCCACTTCTTCCTGCACTCCTTCTTTCTTTTGATGACTTCCTGGACTTCTACATTCCAGCACCAGCTTTCCTTATGTACCTTATTTCCATACCTGGCTCGGCCACATATATTTTCTGTAGTCCTAACACATGCTGTTTTTAGGTGCTGCCATTCTTCTTCAACTCCACCTATTTCCTCCTCTTCTTGGGGTGCTAGAGCCCTGAGTAATTCCTTGAACTGTTGAACTTTCTCTCCTGTCTACTTCCAGGTCTTCAGCCTGGTCTCTGTTGACCTTAGAGCCTTATCTGACCACTGCTTACAGCTGATTGTGGCAACTAGTGGTTTATGCTGTGGGCCAACTGTTTCACTGGGGATGACTTTGCAATCACGGATTCTACCCTGATGCCTTTTCCTTACTAGGAGGAAGTTTACCAGAGTTGCATGTTGACTACTCTTGTATGTGATCTTGTGACTGTCTCTCTTTCTGAGCTATGTGTTGGCTACTATCAAGCCATTTGCCAGACAGATGTCTAGAATGGCTTCTCCTTCTTTATTCCTTTTGCCCCGCCCATGTGGGTCCAGGCAGACCTCATAGCCTGTTCTGTCTGTCCCGATATGGGCATTCAAGTCACCCATTATCAACACCAATTCATGTTGTCCTGCTTTATCTAATAGGTCCTGCAACTGCTGTCTGAATGCACTCTTTTCCTCACTATCACAAACCTGCTGTGGGGCACAGGCTGAGATTATGAATACTGCCCTATCATTACACTGGAGTCTGACTGCCATGAGTCTGTCATTAATTCTGATGATATATTTTGAAGCCTTTCTCTCACCACAATTCCTACACCATTTCTAGCCTGCCCTCCATGAGTAGTAGACTCTGGATCCCAAGCCAAAGAAGTGGCTTTGCTGCACTGCCTTTACATCTCGTCTCTTGGATACATAGGATGTCCAGCCTCTCCTCCGTATCATCATGTCATCCACGTCCAAGCTAAATCCTGTCAGTGAACCTACATTAAGCTTAGCAATTCTCAGTTTGGCAGGTTGGTTGGTTTTATGTCCAGCTTTCACTCAACAGAGCTCTCCCAGGTAACCCAGGCTGGGCAACTAGACCCCAGTAGCTTATTGATCCAGGGCTGCTTGGCTTTATGTCGGGCACACACTGGGCAATAGGGGCACATATACCCCTCCCACTATTAGCACAGGTCCCTGGCGTGGGTCAGAGTAGTCCGAGTCCTCAACCCACTTATCACCAGTAACTGCCCATGCCCATTTTTGGCGTCATTAGTCAACATGACTGAATCACCTAGAGACATATTTTACATCAAGTGGCTAGCCCTGTCATGGCACGCAGTCTGTGATCAGTGTTCTCCTATCTTGAGGATACTGTGCACCACAGTAGATGCCCAAAGTGGTTGGTCTGTACAACTCTTCCCCCTATTGGGCACCATGTAGTCTGTGCTGCTGCCCACGGCTCCATTCATTAGTGAGTTTGAGATGGAAACACTCAGCATGTTTTTCAAATATGGGAGAAACCCCATGGAGACACAGGGAGAACATGCAAACTCCAAACAGGCATTGGGTGGAGGTCAGGATCAAACTTTGTACCTTGTACATGGGAGGCAAAGACCTTAACCACTAAGGCATTATGTCCAGCAGATGTATATATCATCACATTATGTGGAACATGTCGATGTCCCTCACAGTATCACAATGTACAGTAAGGGCAATATGTACATTGCATTATCAAGATATGTCATTACATGTGACAATTATATCAATGTAATATTGTCCTGTGCACATATATGCATTTGTTGCAAACCTGGAATGCACAGTACTATCTTTTCCAAGCATTGATTTCTACAAATATTCAATATCCAGTTTCACATGATGTTTGTATGTCTTCTCTTGTAGCATTTGTGACTATTACATTGCTCTCTAGATTGTGTAAGTATAGAAGATCTGTGTGATTGTCTCTATGTGTGTGAGGTTGTGTGTATCCACTTCCCCTGATAATAATACATTTAACTGTTCTCCTAGTTCCCTTATCTCTAATTTTATAGTAACATCCTCTCTGAAACACACTGATGAGGTCATCCTGACAAAAGTGCAGTCTGTTGTCTAAGAATCAGGCTACTGTTGTGGCACTTGTGACTAATACAGTGCTATGTAAATTGTATTAGCTAGATAGGTTGGAGGTTTAATATTTAGCATGCAAGACCTGTGTATGTGTGTGTTTGTTTCTATGTGTGAGATTGTTGTGTGCATTCATTTCCCCTGAGGATAATACACTTAACTGTTGTCATAGCTTCCTTATTCCTAATTTTACAGTAACGTCCTCTCTTAAACACATGGATAAGGTCATCTTGATAAAAGTGCAGTCTGTCCCCTAATAGTCAGACTTCTCCTGTGCTACTTGTATTACAGTGTTCTCTAGAGGAGATCTAAAACCCAGCATGCAGGACTTGAGTGTGTGTGCATGTGTGTGTGAGACTGTCTGTGTACCTTGGTGGTGTATCTACTTCTCCTGAGAGGAATACATTTATCTGTTCTCATAAGTCCCTTGTCCCTATTTTTAAAGTAATATTCACTCTGTCACACAACATTGAGGTCATCCTGACAAAAGTACAATCTCTGCTATGAGAACCAGACTTCTCATGCGTTGCTTGTGAGTATTACAATAATCTCTCTATTGCCATCAGCAAGACAATTCCACTTAGCGTTACTGTGCTTAAACAGTAGAAGAATTAAAAATATATATGATATCAAAGAATCATATTTTTTTGCATAGAGTTTGTATGTCTGTATTGCTGTTGCCCAAAGATGATCTTGAATTTTGTATGATGTAAATTAGATAAGTAGGAGGTTTGATACCTGCCGTGGAAAAATTGTGTGTGTAATGTTTGTAACTGTCTCCATTTTTACCTGCAGAGGATGTATTTAAAGGTATACATAGTTCCCTTATAAGAACTTTTATAGAAGTATCCTACATGAAACACACTGATGAGGTCATCCTGACAAAATTGCAATCTCTGCCATGTGAGTCAGATTTCTCCTGTGGTGCTTGCGAGTGTAACATTAGTCGCTAGATTATGTAAACTAGATATATAGGAGGTTTGATACCCATCATTGAAAACTTGTTTGTCTAATGTTTGTTGCTGTCTTCATTTACTACTGGATGTATTTAAATGTGCAGACAGAACCCTTATAATAACTTTTATGGAAACATCCTGCATGAAACATACTGATAAAGCCATCCTGACAAAAGTGCAATCCCCATTTTCCATTTTTTCTACTTTTACTCATCCTGACAAAAGTGCAATCCCTGCCATGTCAGCCAGACTTTTCCAAATGTCAGGTTGTTTTATGTTGCATTAATAAGAGTCCACGATTACAACATTATATTGTCTGCCTACACCCCTGGCTCAACACACTGATGAGGTCATTATTTTGCAAGTAAGCTGAAGTTATTAGAATGTCAGATGTCTCCTGTAGCACATTTGTGTGTGACACTATTCTCAATAACATGTAAATAGCTAGGTAGGATGTTCATTACAGTACTACTTAACTTCTGCAAATGTGACTGCCAACACAGTCATGATTGTTTTACACACACATATAGTGGCAACTTTTACAAGCCTTGATTGGCTGTAAAACTAATTTCACCAGATAAATCTCTGTGGCAATACCCTGGTGATGTCATCCCTTCATAGATGCTATATGTCTCAATTGTATTCAGTATTCTCCTGTGATGCTGGCTGCTTCTAATGTGCTGTATCAGTGTTGTAAATGGATAGGTAGGTGGTTTGATTCCATCACTGCTTCATCAGAATGATAATACCATAATATACCATTGGCCACCTCACAACCACCTTTATGTATCCATCTTCTTATGAGATAGAATTACAGTGACACTCTGTAACAGTAGCAAATCCTAGTATCACCAGGGAAAAGTAACATTTTGTCCACACAGTGATCACATACTGCTAACATACCAGCAGTATGTCACATCTGGAGTGTGCATTCTCCTGTGTTGCATGACACTGACAGTGTGCTTTGTACATTGTGTTACTACATACATAGGATGCTGGTGTCCAGCTGTGGGTGTGTCCTTCACCCTCATACATTGTATACTATTCTACAAAGAAATATATGATGTCTAGCAGTGTTATTGTGCACTTCTAACACATTTTAGCATACAAATTCAGCTTTTAAACAGCGGTGATGTCATTCATTTAACTGTTTACTGTCTCAGTGGTACCTCAACATAGTTGTGAGGTAATTGCAATTCAGGTAATGATGTTAAGCTTGTGCTCTTGAGTAGTTATTTGAAATCCACCCATTACTGATCAGAGTACATTGTGTCAGTGTTAATGTTACTATACATGTCACAGACTCTGTTATCATGCATATTGGCTTTGTACACATATAGATATTGATCCCTTTTACCAATGACAATTTGTCAAATACCAATGCTTTTATTCAGAGAAATGATTACATTGGCTTCCTTGTTTCTTACATAGCATATGTGAGAATTATTATCTTCTGCCATGGAGAAGTGAGACAACATGCTGCCTGTTGCTGATGTACTGCGACAATTACAGGCACACATATCCCTTGCAGAAAGAACATTATGTAATGCTTTCTCATAACCACATATATCACACTTGTATTGACATCTGTACCATGGTGCATTCATCCTGTGAAATATCCATGTATTCTCTGCTGTCAGATGCTCATGTGTTCAACATGAAATATCATTTCCTGTTAGCATTGCTGGGCCTTATACTGTAATGTATGTCTGATGTACCACAGTAATAAGATGTTCATTGGCATTGTAATAAACCTCCATAATTCCCTTTCATCTCAGATATTGTTTACCACATGTACAGATGATGTTAAAATTTAGTGTAGGTGGATTGCTGTACTAGTTATAAGACTTCCACTGTGGTGTTTGTGATTTATCCAGTTGTCATTAGTGAATAAGTTTGCATCACTTGCTGCTCAGTTCCTGACAGGGGCAACATTATATGAAGGTACTGCTGTTACATAAGCAACATTGTATCTAGCTATTGTTATCCATTTTTATGTTCACCAATTATATATCATCACATGTTGTGATTTCATGACATTGAAATGTTTATTCAGGGCATGTCATGCTGTGTGTGGTCCTGTGTCATGTGCATTGGAGTATTGGCATTTATACCATACATACACAGATATACTGGTGTTCACTTCTGGGACAGTGTGTGTGTCCTACATGATGGAAGCAGCTTCCTTGTCAAATAATCTGTCATATTGTAATGCTCAGTATTGTGTGAAGAGTAACATGTATAGCTCCTTTCTGGCATTCTGACAAAATCTGATTGTTCATATGATATACATACCTCCTATGGTGAGAAACATATTCAATTTAGTTATTTATGCTAGTGTCTATTAGTATCTGATGTGGCTGGTACATGCAGTCAATACAGGTGTCTGGAGAGCACCGTGTATAATAGGTAGGGGTTTGAAACTAGTAACACCTGTCTGCCAGACTACAGTGGCTTACACACACACACATGGGCCAGCTTTTTCATACATTGTCATACCAGGTTGGTCATCATTATACCTTATATGCTATGATATTCTTGTCTGCCCTTCAGGGGTGTTTTTCCTTACATTGCCATTATGTATATGGCTGTGACACCCATGATTGTTATATATCTCTCTCATATCTGTTTGGGCATGTGTTCTGAAATTTCATGATGGAAATGTTTCTTATGTCATTCATTGTTTATATATGTTACCTATTCATAAGATTAATATGCTCTGTATTGCATGTCATCCTCTAGACATGTGCTTAATATTGCCATTGTTCCTGTCAGAATGCACAGCTTACTGGTAGATGTGTGATTCCATAAATGTGTATAACTGTATGGAATGTAGGGTGACCATCAGGAGATGTGATTGGTCTTCTTTTACAACACTTTCTATTGTGTTGCTGCCATTCAATTGTTCTGTTAGTGTCCCCAGTATTGGTATATCAGACATGCTTGCAAATCAACAATGTCAGAACTGGACTCCTGACATGTCATCTGCTCAGTCTTCACATTGATCATGTATGTGTGTTGTTTGTTGTTAAATTGACATGTTTCATTTACATAAAATACAACACTTGCCTGTCTATTATATGCTTGTAAGTGATGAACCCCTTTTCTGTTGGTGCCACTGTAATTTCTTAGCATAAACATGTCCATTTCTGAGTTACCTCATATTACAGCTATAAGGTTCTTTTCTTCTTGTGTATACATGGTGAGCTGGATCATACATTGGTACTGTCAGCTTTCATACATCAATTCCATCTATGTACATACTTATATGCTATGACTGCATTCTATGTGCTTATCCCATAATGGGTCTTCTGTCCTTACAAACTGTTATCTCATGTCAGTCATTTAACATGTATATCAAATCTACACACCCCTTTGTTGTTTTGCAGCTTTATGTCCCCATCCACATTCTTTATCATCATGTACGTACCTGTAGGATTAACTTTCACTGTAATTATCACTACATTAATCTTACAGGTTTTATGTTCGAAATGTTTCTTACGCTCTTTCATCACCTTTGCCTGTAAGATATGGGTACATTTAAACATTTTCCCTCTATAACATCATTACCTTAATATACATTTTTGTGTAACAATTCCCCCACTTCACTTCCCATTATTTGGCATTGCTTCCCTGTACTTGCCCATAATATGTGTGGGCTACAGCATGTGCTCATATCAGGGCATTGCCTATATTTAATCTGTTGTGTTTACACTGTGTGCTGCTGCTTGCGAGCATCTTTCTGTGGCCATGAACACTATTGCTGGCCAGAGAAAGGTGCATGCATCCATGTAGGCATGATGACCAGCATGCATATTTGATTAGCTCTGGTGATCATCATGCTAACATGCTTACTTTGTTAATTAATCCCAGGGATAGTCTTTTTTGTGCTCTTCACTGATTAGTGCCAATTTTTTACTTTCATTTGTGGTTGCATAATTCTTTGTTTTTTTAGATTTTCCTCAACTGCCTACCAATCATTAGTCCCTCCACAGCCAATTGGACCATTCATTCCCCATCACCAGGAAGAGGGTTGACTAAGATGGGCATCATTAAGGCAGCCATTGTGGGTACCATCCCAGTGACACAGACTGTACTATTTCATTTTTGTGTGAGTCTGTGTGCAATTCTAGACTCAGTTTCTGGCCTCTTAAAGTTGTGGTTTTAGATGCACGTTGCAGCTTGCACATTCTGATAAATAACTTCTAGGTTAAGCAAGGAACTGTTTATCTTTTGCAGTATGTCATTCTCACTTTAGTTTGGATTTGGGACCAGCTTTTGTTTTGATGTTCAAGTTCCAACATTGGATTATTTTTTCTTTTTGATTTGTGAGGTCTCTTGACCTGTCTTTCTCAAGCTGATTTTTGTAAATTTACTGTCCTCACTTGTACAAACTGTGCAGATGGTCTTTTGGATTATGTTGTTCATCTCTTTGTCTGTTTTATTTTCCTCTTTTTTATCAGTCAAGATCAGCTAATAACCTGGTAAGCCTCTCTGACATTTTATTTTTGTGTTGAGAAATCATCAGATCCATCATAACCATGACCATTTGCTACTTAAAAAGCAAACACCCTCTGAATATCATAACAGTATTACACTCTCAGTTAGTTTTCTAACTACATCTTGCAATGCTATATAATGTTTTTTCATTGTTCTTGACTAACCTTTTGTTCCATAAGCAGATTTTAGGAAATGATGTCTACTGCTTTTTATACAAATACATGTATCTTAACAATGCTAAAATTTTGCCCACTTACCATCATCTATTCTAGTTCACTTAAAACCAGAGCTAGAATCATTACTTTCAATCAAGGTGTCACTTTGTATACTTACAATGCTAGATTACAAACAATTCATTTACTCTTGCTTATCAGGTGTGACCTGATGCAAAACACTCCCACTGTACTACACCAGGCTTAGTCAGCCAACACCATTTTCTCTGGTTAATGCCTACTGTTGCACCCCAGTAGGTTGTTGCTTTACTTTCATGACAGCAGCACAAATATTGCCTTGCTTATTATTTCTTTTGCCTCTCATTTACAGTACAGTTAGCTCACAATGAGTTTAATAAATTTCTAAATGATTTCTTTCATGTGTTATATTGCAGTGAGCCCACTTCTCACTTTCACATGGTTTGCTTTCAAAATCAACACCTCTTTCTTGCTTTATACAGCAAAGACCTTCTCTTTCCCCTTCAGAGGATTTAGCCTTTTAGAAACTACATTTGTTTTGCTTTACACAACAATTAATCAATGTTTCCTGTCAGAAAGTTAACCATTTAAAAGTACCACATTGTTCTTGCTTTATTCAGCAACAAATCCCCTTTCTAATTTTCCCTGTCAGAGGGTCTAACCTTTTAGTATCAACACATTTTCCTTATTTCACTCAACAATGAAACACCATTTCTCAGAGGATTTTGATTTTAGAAACTACTTTCTCTACAGCAGTTAATCTATTTTTTTTTTCTTGGGGAGGGTTTTACTTTTTTAAAAAGCAGCACCTTACAACTTTAGTTTCACAAAAAGTCAGGAGTATTTTGGAAAAATAGTATCATCATGTACTTTTTTGCAAGTTTTTCAATATAACACGACCAACAAGCTTCCTTTTGGAGACACCATTTAACTGCCATCTAGTGCTTTGGTTTTTCAGCACACCACTTTTCTGCACTTTGCATTTATTATGCGAATTTCCACAGCTTTTCCCCAAATCATGGGTAATTTGAAACTACGATGTATCACAGGTCATTGATTTTGATTCAAATTTTTAAATTTGAAAATTCAACACAATTCTCTCAGTAATTTCTTACATGTTTCATACTGAAAAAAATGTTTTCTAACAATTTAGCCCATTCACTGTGCATGTCTTGGTAAGCAATCTTCTAGCTGTTTCCTTTTAGTACTAACACACTTAAAAGAAATTCTGGGTGAATGCAATAAAGCCTACATGGTTGTTTTTCACTGTGTGCATATCAAGGCATGATGCACACACAGGCGCGGCAAGTTTTAGATAAAGTAAGCACCATGTAGGGGCACACACAAGGGCATGGAAAGTTTTAGATTCAGTAAGCACCGTGTTGCACGCACCCCCGCACAAACAAGGTAAGTACCAGTGCATGGTAATTACAGCATAAGCAGCTGAATTACATGCTAATTAACCAATCTAACATGGTGGAGCTATTCAATAAGCTATAAAGCAACCATGTAGACTCTGGGCTGTTGTTCCCTGTGAATTCCAAAACTTTTGAAATAGAGCCATTTAAAGGAGTCTACATGGATAGAATAAAATGTAAAAGGTGTGAGATTTGTACAGAACTGACCTTAACATGTGACAGCATTAGATACAGGCTGGATGCAACAAAAGGATGAGTAACAATAACAATATAATCCTTTTTTGTGCCATAACAAAAATGCAGCTTCCCCCCCCCCACCCCTAAATGAACAGTACACTTGTAAGTAATGCAGACAGATGAAAGTGTAAAAGTGTGTGCTAATTAAAATAAACATAAAAACATTAAACAGACTATTCATAGTTACATAACAGCATAGGCAATATGTAGCTGTTGAAATGCAGGCATATCGTTTAAATATCAGTAATCTTCTGTGCAGATATATCCCAAAGTAATATCCTCTCTTCTGTGTTTAACAAATAAACAAGTCAACTCCCCTTCAGTTTCTCTAGCTACATGGTTGCTGTCTGGTATAGATTCAGGGCTGTCAGCATGGTGAAGATGCAAATGAGGTCTGACCTCATTAGAATTACTGAATCCCAAAAAACTGGATCCATGTAGGGATGTAAACATAGTGTAGGCACTCCCTCGGCATTTGTGTTTAATGGATGGCAACAGTGAATGCTTACATTTGGTGGGTGTGTCAGGTTAGACTTACAAAGTGTTACCTGTAAGTCTGTCAAGGTTGGAAATGCAAGTAAGCAGCACACAGTTCATAGGCTCTATTTCATTAACATTCAACCTTCTCTTCATTTGTAGGCAAATTGTGTTTTTGCTGTCAGTTTTTTATTATTATTTTATTATTTTTTGGCCATTGTTTGCATGATGCATGCAATCACAAGAAATAGAGGAATGAATGAATGTTTTGGCTGTGCTTATCTTGTTTGAGTGGTGTTGCCCGATGGGCAAAAGGAAGACATTAATAATGATTAGTAAATAAGGGAATGTCATGCAACTATTCCAGTGGCAGCTTTGCTAAATTATGACAGTTCTGAGTCATTGAATATACCTGCTACTTAACTGACTCTGTGACAGAAGGTGATAATACAGTGATATGTTCCTTTATGGTGCCAGATGGTGCTGGGTTCTAATAAAACTGTATGTAATACTTTTAACTACTTTTGTAATACAGTTCCTGTGTGTTGGTGTGTGATGTGCACCATCATGCAATAATGCATTAAAGAAAAGAAATAGGAAAGATAGGACAGTGGTGAAATGGGAAGCAAGCAAGGGGAAGAACAAATGGATAGCAATACAGGAATGTGCAGGAGGGAGGTAGGAAAGAACCATAGCTATCCATTTCTTCAACAGTAAAAACTGATAATATATGCAGAATATTAGCTGCATTTGGACTGTCACTTCTAGAGAGAGAGGTGACCACAATACAATCATTTTCTACAGCCAATTGGACTGAATCAAGTGTGTGAAGACGACATGTGTGTGAAATGGGGAGCTGTGTATGGTATGATTTTTTTGGGGGGGGGCAAGTGCCCATTTCTTTTTTGAGAGAGAGGGAGGAATGTTGGGGAAGTGATGTAAGTATGTCTGGGTCTGTTAAGTTGGGCAGGTGAGGAAGCAATTGCAGACAGACAAGACAACAAGACATGAGACAGGGACAGTAATGGACACAAGAGGTCATTGGACACCATGGATGGGGTGAGGGTGGGGACATCCAGAATCCATGGTCATCAAGCTGGGTGACAATGAGAATCAAGTCTTCACCCACAGGACTGTTATCACTGTCACCTCACTCCACCACTGGCTGGAGTGCTTGATGTCTCCTTCTCCTCCTCCTGGTACTACATAAAATGAGGGAGAGCAGCCTATCCAGCCAACATAGGTGTGCACCAACAGTGTGGAGCACATCCCTACGCACCATCCCTGGCAACTTCCCTTGGTGATAAAATCAGCACCTCTACCAGTGCTCCCAGATGGAACCACTGGCCTATCCACCAGGGCGGGACTACATGAGGGGGCAGGTACTGCAGGGGCAGCAGAGGTGGTGCTGCCAGGTTGGCTCCCAGTTTTCATCCTAGATAGTATCAGCATGAATGTTTTTTCCTGGAACTGCAATGTGTTACTAGAATGTGGTGAATCTCAATGGCAGATTAGACTAAGAGCTGACAAGAGTTCAGGTTTATATAAGTCAATAAACATTAAATTTCTTGTCAGGGCAGAGTTTATGATAATTTGTGATCATTTGTATCATCCTTGTGGAGCTGTTATTCAGTCCAGAGTGGTTGTCAATTTGTTTGGGACCACCTTTTGATTCATTTTAACACTGTATCTTTAAACATTTGTATTTCAGATGGGAGGAGGGGCTTGTTCTACTGTGATCATGTGATTTTTAAGTAACAATTTTTAAATCTTAGTGTGGTGTTAGTTTTTAGATTCTGGTGAAGTTCCTAGCTATCATTAAAAAAGGATGAACATGCTCAGTCTAACATGATGTCTCAGACTCTTTTCATGCTAACTTAGTAGAACTTTTGCTGTTTTGTCGCTTGGTCCATTCTACGCCACTTTGAGTGTTTTAAAGTCTATTTATTTGCACATGGTGCTAGTTATTTGAGCCTCAGATCTGGATTTCTAAGGTTGCATAGATATTGCAGGTCTCTCACTGGGGAAAAAAGCTCTTGCACAGCCAACTCAGTATAGATTTGAGTCCAACAGTGCCGGTACACAGAATGCAGCTTAGCTTTCTTTCTTTCTTCCCCTTTTGACAAAAAGCTCAAATCTCATCGTTTGGAGTATTCCATGATTCTCCAAGTCTTCAGTAAATAACCCTGGGTAGGTGAAGATCTGCACAGGTTATATCAGATGAGCTAGAGAGACATCCAATCAAATAAAGCCAATAGTAGGGCTCCAAGACCTCTGAACCTGTAGCAAATCAGTTAGTTCTATGACTCTAAGATACAGGTCAATGACCTCAGGTAGGTTAGAATTTTGGAAATTTTAACTTTTACAACTGGGTCAGGGAAAATATAATTAGAGGTCAAACATTAGGGAGTAGCGAGGAAAAAGTACTTAATGTATCAGTGGGGGGCTGGGAGGACTATAACCATGTAGCAGACACAAGTACAAGGGAAAAATGGCAGCAAATGTAATAAACAGAAAGACACTGGGATAAAACTATATGTAGGCAAATTTTAATCAGAACACAGGACTCTAGTATCAAACCTGGAATGTAAACATCTGCAGAGAAGCACAAATCCTGCAGCAAAAATTACAATACTGCTACAGCATCTATTGAGACTACAGTCCAAGGCACCATTTATAGGGCCATAGGATCATAGGAAGTAACTAGTCTAATGGCCCCAGGGCCCTTACAAGCCTAGCCAAGTTCAACCCATGTTCCCAAGGGTGTCTGTTTAAAGCAGACACTAAAATCAGCACCTATTTTCCCTATCCAAGAGGGACACAGATGGAACCCCCGAGGTTAATTTTTGGTTACCCATCCAGTCATCCAAACTGCACTTAAATATGGAAAATGAGATGCTTTGTTTAACATGAATAGGAAGCTTGTTCCAAAGGTGGGGCAACCTCTGTGAGACAAACCTCTCTCCAGCAAATTCTGTTGATGTCACATACTAGGTTAAGGTCCTTTGAGTAAGTGACCCGTGTGCCATTTGACTTGCAAATGTGAACATTTCCATTAAGGCTATATCAGAAATTGCTCTATATGCAAGGCACATGTTGCCTCTGAGCAGTCTGTACAACAAAGAGTAAAGAGACAATGATTTCAGTCTGTCTGCATAAGGCATATCTTGAAGACCCTGAATTTTCTTTGTAAGGAACCTTTGTTGTCTCCCCAGTTACTGCAGGTGTTTGTAAAGAAACATATCAAAGGGAGCACTGTACTCTATTATTGGCCTGATGAGGGAAGAGTACAGGGGGTTTTAACCTCATTTTTTCTTGAGGCAATGCCCTTACTTATAAGATGAACAATACAGAATACCCTACTTATCAATGTGGAGACATATTGATCGAAGTTAAGGTTGCTGTCAACCTGTGTGCCCAGATCTCTCACCACTGGCTGTGTGCTTAGGGTATTGCTATTGGTGTGGTAGTTTGCAAGAACATCACCCTTGCTGAAAAGGATGATAATGCATTTTTTTGCATTAAGTTTAAAACCATGACTTTGGCACCAGTCATTAGTCTGCATAAGACCTTCTTGCAGAATGTTGACATCACTAGAGGTTTCAATGATCGCTCTCAGTTTGCAGTCATCAGCACACTTTGTCAGCTACAGTCTTTTAGTTTTAGTCTGTACTTTGGAGAAGTAGATTATGAACAGTAGAGGTCTAAGAACCAATCTCTGTGGAGAACCATTGGTTACAGGTCTGTGACCGTATGAGATCTATCAGTGAACCAGTTTGAAACCCACCTGACAATATATGGGTTGATACCTAGCTGGATGAATTCATCAATGATGCCTGAGTCAGAGATTGTGTCAAAGGCCTTGGCTAAGTCTAGGTTGGCCATATGCACACATATACCCTCATCTAGGGCTTTGGTGACTGTCTCGAAGAAGTCCACCAAGTTTAGCAGGCATGATCTCCTCCTGACAAAGCCAAACTGGGTGGGGTCGAGCATTTGGAGATTTCCTATATCTTTATTAATAAGGTCCATTATGATGTGTTCCATGGCCTTGCAGATAAGACTGGTCAGGCTAATGGGTCTATAGTTCCCGAGGTCTGTGGATGCACCCCATTTGTGCAAAGGGATGGCAGTAGCTGTTTTCCATTCCACTAAAAGTGTGTTCAATGGTGATGTGAATTCCTGTTCTAACCAATGTAGAACGCAACCCAGGATGTTGTCTGTTCCCATAGAGGCTGTGTTTTTGGTCTTGGAGATGGCATTTAAGATCTGCTCCTTGGAGATACTAGGTGGGGGACAGGTGTTAGGGATGCTTTGGTGTATATGTGGTGGGGACAGGGGAGTGATGTTTTCACTGAAGCTGTCAGTCAACAGGTTTGCTATAGCCGCAGGTGCTATATATCTAGTACCATTAACTAGGAGTTCAGTGCAAATCTGGGCCTTATATTTGAGGTTACAGATGTAACTAAAATATGCCTTGTGATTATCCTTAGTTAGGGAAGCTTATATGGATTCGTAGTTAGCTTTATAGGACTTCACTAGAAATCTTATTTGCTTGTTTAAGTTGAAGGGGAAGTTTTTCCAGTTTTGAGACTGTTCCTTCCTACTCTTAGACAGCAATTTCCTTCTACTATTGTATAGCCTATTAAAGGCAGTTGTCCACCAGGCAGGTTTTTCCTTGAAGATCTTGCTTTGGTTCTATCAGGTATAGTAGAGTCAACACAATTGTACAGGTGTTTGTATAAAGCATTGGTGTATAACTCAGCATAGCTGTCTGTTCCATCAGTGGGTGGAGGGGTTATGAAGCTATTTATGCCATCACATAAAAGATTGCACTTGGCCTTGGAGAAGTTTTTTAGTCTAGTTGTTGCTAAGGGGGGGTCATGTGTTATAGTTACTTCTTGCAAGACTGATATGAAGTCAAATCTCACCACAAATCAGTCATCATAGGAAAAAATGCAGTAATAAATCACGAAATGAGGTGCAGATCCTATACCATTTCACAATTTTCTAATTGTGAATGAAACTACAAGACTAAGGTCCCAGACTGAGTTCAAATGCAGTCAGCTTTTACAAATAATTCTAAATATTGAGAATAAATGCAGTATAATATATACATGATGCTCAGATCTTGCAGTAATTCACAATTCTCTGACAACTGCAAATGAAGCTACAAGGTCAAGGTCACATGATAAGTTTAAAAAATGCAAACAGATAGCATTTTGGCTAAAACATGGAAAATGCAGAAACAGTATCAACATACAGGTAAGTATTAAATACAAGTGCAATATTTAAGCAGAAATTAAATAAAAATGTTTTCCCCTACCCTTTTTGACAAAAAGCTAATTTCTCACAGTTAAGGAATTCCCACACTTCTCACAGTCTGGAATAAAAGACCCTGGGTGGGTGCAGCTCTGTGTTGGTTATAGCAGACTATCTAGAGAGGGATTCAGTCAAATAAAGCCAAAAGTGGAGCTCTGTGACTTCTGCAGCAAGTTGTAACTCCCTTAGTACTGTAATTCTTATTTACAGGTCAATTATCCCAGGTTGGTTAGAGTTTCACAGAGTTTAATTTTTGCATTGGAGGCAGGGAAAATGTAATTAATATATGAACAGTAGGGAGCAGCAGGATGAGTAGTACTTAATGCATTATTGGCGTTGAGAGGTCTGTATCCATATAGCAGACACAAGAAGGGGGAAAACAGTGACAAATGCAACAACAATATCAAATGTTACAAAGAGAAAGGCACTGAAATGCAGCTTTAAACAGGCAAGTGATAAGCAGAATATACAACTCTAGCAGCAAAGTTAGAATCTACCAGTTATAGAAGTACTGAAACACAAATCCTGAGGCAAAACATTACAATACTGCAACTATTGCCATCCAAAGTATATTCAAAGACAGCAGACTAAGCAGATATTTACCAATAACACTGCCTGGGCAGGATTCACGAAACCTCCGTGTAAGAGTTAGCAAGTCTTACACGGATGCCACAGTTAAACAGTGTGATGTCAGCATGCCATGCATATTCATGAGGGCATGCTGAATCACACCCTAGGCTAACACGGTCCGTGTAGGAAAGTAGGGGGCGTGTCCACACGGCGAGTCCTGCAAAGGGACATGCCCCAAGAAGAGTCACAGTCCTGAAAGGAAACTCCCATGAGCGAGTCTGCGGAAATGTTAAGAAACACAACACCACACATGCCCCCACAGACTATAAACCCAACTGTAATGTAAAACGTAAAAATTAACAGTTTAATGTTTTTTTATAATTTCAAAAATGTTTGCCTGTAATTGCGCTCGTTTGCGGGGGTGTGCCCTTCGCTCAGCCACAGTTAGCAGTCATTGGAAAAGCATAAAAGATCTAAATATGCAAATTAAGCCAAGTAGCAATAGCGTAGCGGTAGAGGCATTGGCCAAAGAGGAGGTAGTCACGGTTCGAGCCCCAACAACATCATTTTCTATTTTTAGCGAAATAAGCACAAAACAATCCCCTGACATATATGTACATATATATAACTATAATTTAAGTAAAATGTAATGAAATGGGCCATGTATTTTTGAAGAAATCTGATACAATAAAAAAAAAATGTATAAGTGCCCATAACTGAGCAGCGCTCTACCAAGCTGAGTATGACTGCCTGCAGGTGAGCAGTGGTTTAACAGGTGTAATATGAGTGCCCGGAGTTGAGTAGCACTTTATCACACTGAAACTGAGTGCCCGTAGCTGAGCAATGCCTCACACAGCGTAATATGTGTGCCCATAGCCAATGACACGTAAACCAGCGTAACCCATTTGCGCGGAGCTGCGCAATGCGCCAACCAGCTTACCGGTGGACAATGTAGGGCAGGCTGTATCAAAGCTGCATTTACATAGACACACCTCCTAGCCTGTGTAGACAGTCATAAAATAAAAAAAGCAATGCCCAGGATACTGTGTACCATAGTCAAAGTACTGAACCACTAAGCCATGACAGTTGTACTGAGAAATGCAGTATTAGCATATACATTAGAATGAATGGAAATAGAAGCATGACAAAGCAGGTTTTTTCAAGCTGATACATTTCCAAAATGGCCAATCACAGATAAGTGCGGGAAAAACGGCATATATAAGCCCCATAGGCGGGAATACACAGCATAACTGATTGTGGAATATATTTGCAGTCAGGAAGGCAGGTGTAGGAGAGGGCAGTCACTTCCAAGCACAGAGATGGGGTATTGAGGAGTCCAAATATATGGTTTGGCTCCTAGTCCACGATCATGAGGCTCAACTCATGCAGGGCCAGGTTCTGTGGGGTGCGTACAAGGCAGAGGTGTGGAACCGGTTGGCACATGATCTCACCAGTGCCACAGGCATACCAAGGACTGGTGAACAGGTCCGTCACCACCATGCGGACCTGAAGAGACGAAAGCAGGACCAACTGAACCGTTGGATCCAGGAGGCCCAGCAAATGCCCAACGCCCCACTACTGAGTAAGTATCCATGTAATTACGTATGTAAGAAATTATCCTAGCTGATATGCTGATGTATGTTCCAATATTACTTCATTTATATTACAGCTGCAGGTGTGCGTTCCGCGAATTGGCGAGCCTATGGTGATAGGCTGGAGCGGTTGTGCCACCAGGTAGGTTAGTAATTATTTTTCTGTAATTGTTATACAATATAAGTGAGACAGCTTGTAAAAGAGTTCAGTGTAGTTACATATTAATAAAGTTCAAGTAACACTAGAAGAAATATTCTGCTAGTACTGTATGATTAGATAAGTGATGCAGCCTGTAATCCAGAAATAAAAATTAAACAAGTCTGAAATAGAGATTTTCCACCTGTATTGTAATATCAGATAACCTGCTGCAGCCTGAAAATTAGTGGTAAACAAGCTAAAGACAATAGACATGTGTCAAATACATCCCCTTTTAAAATCTGCCATATGAAACAAGTGAGTCTGTTGGAAAGGATTGTTGTAACCAAGACATGTTAATAACGCCTAGAATTAAGTACCATCTTGAATTGTAAAAATAAAACAAGTGAGAGTGTGAGAATGAGGTATGAATCGACTAAGAAAGCTGTAATAACTCTTGAATAAAGTATACTGCAGTCAGTACATAATGAAATGAATGAGACAGCCACAACCAAATAGTGAAATGTTTGTAATAAAGTACTGAAGTTGGAATGTGCCTATCCCACAATTTGGATATGTTGCTGTACCCTTGCAATATGGAGATAGTATGGTTGTATGAAATAATGAACATCCACAGTTGTCTAGAGCCATATACATCAAATGTAGCAGGATGCTGTACCTGAACACAGCCAGATATGAATGTGTATGAATAAAAATGCAATGTATATTAATGTAGCAGTAATATTCCCATCACCAACATTCCTAAGGTTACATATAGGAAACTGTACTAAGACCTGTAGGGTATATATATCTGCATCTACTAGAAATGTACAGCATATGTATAGGTAGTTGAAGTTGTTAATGAAATATTTCTTCACCCTACCCTATATTCACAAATAATGACATTCCACACCAAACTGGGTATGTGTATTCACAATTAATTCCTATGGACATTTGTCCTGTTGGTTCATACATATTTGCATGTATGTTGATGCATGTGCCCTGTTCACATATCCAAACCTGATGGCCTGTTGCCATCAATCAACCATGCATGCTGTTGGATTGTGTACTGTTGTTCAAAATATGCATGTGTTATGCTTGCTGTTCAGTGTTTGGAATACATGGGTGTTTGGTTAATGGGAATACTGATGCATGCTGTTACAACTAATTTTGAATGGTATTGTTTGTTACTAACCCAAAATGTCATAAAATATTGCTAAACATAGGACAACAGGGAAGGCGGGTTCCAGCGGACCCACCTCTCCCACCTCAGCTGGCGAGTGCACCTGGCACTAGTGCCCTGGCCGGAACCTCCTCTGGTGGCCCTGTGCCACCTTCGGGTGGAAGCACTGCAAGGGATGGGGCTCGTCCCCCCTCTGCAAGCATGGCCGGAGGAGAACGTCCACTCACCCTCCAAAGTGTCCAGTCTGTGGTGCGTAGCGAGATCAGGCATTCTGTGCTTGAACCCCTACGCCAGCTTGAGGCATGGGTGGTGCATCTCATGGGTGTGCCTGCTGCCCGTCCTAAACAGCCCCCAGCACAGCCCCATTCTGGGCAGTGAAGGCGCAGTGGCAACTACCCATGGGTGGGGATCTCAGTTCCACTGTTGCCATCTATGGGCTCATGGGCTCGCGATATCCAAACATCCGTCCCTGTCAATTGTGTTTCCCCCCCCACATGTGTCATACTCTGCCCCTGTATTCGTCTTGTTTGTCTTGTCTATTAACCTCCCCTACCTACCTCCCCAAATATACCTACTTCCTGTACCTCACATTCCACTCTCACCTGAAAAAAAAATAAAAAAGGGCACTCTGTTCCCGAAAAAAAATTACGCCCTATACATAGCTGCCCATTTTGCAGACATGTCTGCTGGACATGTGATCTGGTAATTACAACTGGCTGTACAACATATTTTGTTGTCCTCACCCCTCTCTCAGGGGTGGAAGGTTTCAAATTTCACACCAAATTACACACATATGCACAGCTGTTGCTGATAAAGAAATGGGCAGCTATGGACCTTTCCTACATCCTTCCTGCAAATCCTGAGCTTGTTTTCCTACTGTCCTACCATCTTTGTGCCCCCTTTTTCACCACTTTCCTTTCTCCCCATTTTCTTTTCTTTCAAAGAAATTAGCATGGGTGTGCGTGAGAGTAAGCACTTTTAAGCAGTTGTAAGCGGGTGTGCGCTTGTGTGCGCTTAGCTAAGTGTGTGTGCGCGAAGCTAAGCGGCACTGCGCATGCATGAGCTCTGCGCAAACCAGCGCTAACCTGCTTACAACTGCTTAAAAGTGCCTTAGTCACTCTGAATGACAAGGCCTGTAGTCTTCTCAGCAGCAAAATAAAATTCCTCTGTCAGTCTCGAACCCAGGACCTTGGAAACACTAGTCTGCATGACTTCCCACTAAGCCATGACTGATATTAAAGAACTGTGTGCTGAAAACAATATATCATGAAATAGTAGGACTGAATGTAAAGGGAATATAGGAAGGCTATTACACAAAGCTTTTCTTGTATCTTTACTGGCAATTCTTGTGGATTTGCATTACATTAGTGTGAGAAGAGAAACAGCCATGCTAGTAGGTAGCTAGTAGGTAATAATGTGACAGTAGCACCTTGCAAACCACACAGACTATCAGAGCAGGATAAACACCGCCATATTTGAATAGGTAAGAGGCCAGACCTCGCAAATGTGACTGATTTACAGGGATGTTCCTGATTTGCAAACAAATGTTAACTGTACCCCACTGACTCCCTGTGAAATGTACTAACAATAGGCAGAAAGGTGTGGAATCCCACGTAATGGTAACTGTCAATTACTGAAAGTATGCACTACTTGCATGTCAGAAATGGTGTAGTAATACATATGCTCAAAATACCCCACAGTCACAACTGCAGAATATCTGAAATATACCACGGGTGTATCCCACTGATATGTACCATTCCATGAGGCTGCTAAAAGATACACCTGAGAGTATCTGAGGCCTGCAAGTGTCACAAACTCACAGTCATATAATTCTGTCTGCTGTCACACACTCTGTGAATAGCTGTAGAATTGCTTCCACAAGCACACCCTCATGTAGGAGTACAACCCAGAAATATCAAAGGATGTAGCCAACTAATAAAATAAGGACAGTATAGCAGTTTACAAGCGCTGCATGTGCCTGATATCCATAACTGTTAGTACAAAGTACAAGGCCCCACTACTGCTCAGCAGCAAAATAAAATACCCGTGTAGGTGTCAAGTCCCACACCTTGGCCAGACCAGACTGCATGCAGTACCACCAAACCACATCAAACATATAAGCAATTGCTGCTGAAAGAAATATAGCAAGCATTACAAGGAGTGAATGTAAATGGAAAATAGGAAAGCCATAGCAACACATTCCAGTAAAGACACCTAGCAGGCCTTTAAGGAGTGAATGCAAAGGCTAAATAGTAAAGCCATAGCAACAAATTGCAAGAGCCACTGCTGTATACCAGTTAATCCACAAGTCCCACAGGAAAGCACATACTCCCATTTAAACAGTATCAGTATTATTAGGTGTCAGTTAACATACTCACTGAGAAGAATGAACTGGAAAAAGCAACAGTCAGGTTTCAGTACAGCATGCATTTCAGTGCCTACAACACAGCCTTAACTATAAGAGACATACCAACCTTTACACTCACAGAACAGTGTCCACAGCATACCAGCATGGTCCCCACCTTGAAAATCTAAAAGGGCTATGCCTACCTAACCTAACATTTTATAGCACTGTCCTGAAATCACAGTGAGAACTGCAATTACCACAGAGCCGGCTGCATGCAATTAGTAAATGCTGGCTAACAATTGGTGCAGAGGTCATCACATGCACATGTGCAGATACCTACAAAAGCAGCCTGTAGTCCCAGTCCACACATGCAATAGTTTCATTGCAACAATTGGAGGGAGAGAGAGAGAGAGAGAGAGATAGAGAGAGACACCAACAAAAATAAATAAATAAATAAATAAAAACCATCAAGCCAACCATCAGCAGGCCAGCCAGCAGCAAGCCATCCCAAACAGCAGTGAGAAACAAAGGTAATGTAAACTACATAATGTAATAATCTACATACTGTGAACCCTCCGTATGTGTTAGCAGTCTGTATCTATATATATATATGAAGATCTGCATAGGGTAGGGGACATACTGCAACTGTTAGTGAAGGCTGGACATACATATGTATCTGAAGGTTGCTATGTGCACATATCAATGTAGGTTGTACAGTAATGGATGTTTAGCAGTATGTTAGTGTGTGTATTCATATGTGTAAATAATAAAAAAAAAAAAAAAAATATATATATATATATATATATATATATATATATATATATATATATATGTATATGTATATTTATATATGTATATATATATATATATATATATATATATATATATATATATGTATATAATATGCATATATGTGTAGAGGGATGTATAAATAGATAGACATATAAAGATAGATAGAATATGTATATACATATATATGTAATAGACACATACATATATATAGATATATATAGATACATACACATATACAGACAGATATGAATGTCTAGAGATATGTATGTATATGAATATCTCTCTCTCTCTCTTATATATATATATATATATATATATATATATATATATATATATATATATATATATACTGAAAGAGGCACATGTGTGCAGATGTATTGCAACAGGTGCCTGGTGACAAAGGCATGGACTGAACACCAGTGTGGATACTGGAGTACCATACCCCATTCCAAAACACTTTCACCACTAACCACCACATAGGTGATTGCCTGCCTACTACTGGATGTGTCAGAAGGGAACATGGGAAACAAGTGTACAATAGCCTCCCCTGTGATATTCTCAGTGGCACACTAGTCTTGTAATCCCTGTACATGGTACGTGTCAGCACAAATGGTGTGTCAGCTAGAGAAATGTAGGCCACTGTACCCCTCTACACCTCACAATGTCCTACACGGTATGTACCTCCCATGACAACTACAGAAAGGGAGAAGGACACAGTCATACCTAACAAACAGTGATAATGCCCGCGAACACATTACCTATGCAGAGTAACTGACAAAACCACAGATAGAGTGCCTTTCATACTACCTACACAGAGGTTACCACTGCTGGATATACATAGTTAAGTCACACCCATAACAGTTGTCCAACAACCATGGTAACACCTCACAATATCCCCAGCCTAAATGACCTATGTCTGTCATCCTTGGCACCACAGTAAAGAGCACATGGTGGAGGTACAGGTTCCTACCCACAAATAAGCCATACCCTGGAGTAAACCACCTAGCATTAAGAAGCAAGGCTCCTCATTAGTAGATGTCAGACATACCCCTGTTGAATGTTATGCAGATAGGTAGTATGCCATATGAGTCACCCTGTGTAACTGTTTGACAGGAGCAAGTACAATCACATTACATGTGTCCCAAGGGGCAGGGTAGCATAACAGTATGCTGCTGTAGGCCCAGGGCCAATAGCATACTACCTACCTATGACACAATGCACACACACATGTACTCATTGCAATACCAACTATGTGAGGTGGAATGAGTGTGCCACTGACTGTGTGCAAGGTCTGTAATGGTGTGATTGCTCAGCATGACTTTGTGTCGGTCATGGTAGTGTGTGTCCTTGGTGTGAGGCCAGAGAAAGATGTGTCAGGTATTGGGATACAAACATACTACATTGCCATATGTTGTGCTGTGGTTCCCTGTATATGACTGCGGTGTAGGTAGGGGTATGGCCGCAAAGACTAGGGTGCATTACCATTGAAATTTTAACTGTGCATTGCATGGGATGACAATGTTCCCCATCCATTACCTTGATGCATACCCCCAGTGTGAGGTTGTGCATTGGACTTCAAACAGTGTGCCGACTGCTGGTGTATACTAGTTTGTTGTATGGAGTGTGCCAGGCACTGTCACGCAGTTGTTGGCTGAGCACTGATATCTGGTCATTTACATGTGTATCCCCCAATAGACAGCCATATGCTATATATGGCAGTTCAGTGATATCACTACAGTAGAGTATTATGTGTGCCATATTACTTGCTCACATATTTTTCTTTTCCTTCCAGGGCGATGGTGCACCAGCGCAACCCCTCGGACTCTGCTGCAGAGGATGAGGAGATACACCAGAGCCTGGTGCGGGATTTTGCCACACTCTTTTCCCGCACCAGCCAGAACCAGCAGGAGAGGGCTGCACTGTGGCAAGACCTTGTCTGTCGGGTAAATGTCATAGGCATGCATAACCGGACATATGAGCAGGTACGCCATCACTGCAGTGATTTAATTAGAAATGTCCATCAGCATGCGTCTGATATCCACAGGCAACAGCTTGCCACAGGTGGTGGGGCAGCTATACACCCCCCCTCACCAGACTGGAGGAGCTCCTCCTAAGTGTTGTGGCTCCAGCCCAGCAACAACAACATCCGCAGACATGTGTAATGATGGAGGCTGGAGCCACCCAGCATGTGGACATGGAGCATGCAGGTAGCATGCCATATCTATAGTTGACTGTTCTCTACACTGTGTAACTGTTTGACAGGAGCAAGTACAATCACATTACATGTGTCCCAAGAGGCAGGGTAGCATAACAGTATGCTGCTGTAGGACCAGGGCCAATAGCATACTACCAAGCTATGACACAATGCACACACACATGTACTCATTGCAATACCAACTATGTGAGGTGGAATGAGTGTGCCACTGACTGTATGCAAGGTCTGTAATGGTGTGATTGCTCAGCATGATTTTGTGTCTGTCATGGTAGTGTGTGTCCTTGGTGTGAGGCCAGAGAAAGATGTGTCAGGTATTGGGATACAAACATACTACATTGCCATATGTTGTGCTGTGGTTCCCTGTATATGACTGCGGTGTAGGTAGGGGTATGACCACAAAGACTAGGGTGCATTACCATTGAAATTTTAACTGTGCATTGCATGGGATGAAAATGTTCCCTATCCATTACCTTCATACATACCCCCAGTGTGAGGTTGTGCATTGGACTTCAAACAGTGTGCTGACTGCTGGTGTATACTAGTTTGTTGTATGGAGTGTGCCAGGCACTGCCACGCAGTTGTTGGCTGAGCACTGATATCTGGTCATTTACATGTGTATCCCACAATAGACAGACAGATGCTATATATGTCAGTTCAGTGATATCACTACAGTAGAGTATTATGTGTGCCATATTACTTGCTCACATATTTTTCTTTTCCTTTCAGGGCGATGGTGCACCAGCGCAACCCCTCAGACTCTGCTGCAGAGGATGAGGAGATACACCAGAGCCTGGTGCGGGATTTTGCCACACTCTTTTCCCTCACCAGCCAGAACCAGCAGGAGAGGGCTGCACTGTGGCAAGACCTTGTCTGTCGGGTAAATGACATAGGCATGCATAACCAGACATATGAGCAGGTACGCCATCACTGCAGTGATTTAATTAGAAATGTCCATCAGCGTGCGTCTGATATCCACAGGCAACAGCTTGCCACAGGTGGTGGGGCAGCTATACACCCCCCCCTCACCAGACTGGAGGAGCTAAGTGTTGTGGCTCCAGCCCAACAACAACAACATCCGCAGACATGTGTAATGATGGAGGCTGGAGCCACCCAGCATGTGGACATGGAGCGTGCAGGTAACATACCATATCTATAGTTGACTGTTCTCTACACTGGTAGTTTATGCATGTGTGAGATATGTACTGTATTTGTAGCTGTTATCCTGGAAATTATTGTGCAAGATTGATATTCTCAATATCAGCAGTAGACCTGTGAAAGCCAACTGTTGTACTACTGTACTGTATCATACTCACAGTATCAATGGCACAGTTGTGCCCACTGACAATAAATGTCTTATTTGTGCAGGTCCCTCTGGAGTAACAGCAAGGCAGCCAATCCATGCTGGTGAGTGTGTAATACCAATACTTTTAATACTAATGATAATAATAGTAATAATACCCTCAAACAGTATTGCTATGTGTTGGATTGCAGGTTTGGTTGTGTCTGTGTGTTTGTATCTCATGTACTGAGGAGTGTGCATGTGTGCATGTGTGCATGTGTGCATGTGCCCATGTGCCCATGTGTGTATGTGTCCATGTGTGCATGTGCCCATGTTTGCATGTGTGCATGTGTGTATGTGCCCATGTGCGCATGTGTGCATGTGCCCATGTGCCCATATGCGCATGTGTGCATGTGTGCATGGGTACATGTGCCCATGTGTGCATGTGTGCATGTGCCTATGTGTGCATGTGTGCATGTGTGCATGTGCCCATGTGTGCACGTGTGCATGTGTGCATGTGCGCATGTGTGCATGTGTGCATGTGTGCATGTACCCATCTGTGCATGTGTGCATGTGTGCATGTGCCCATGTGTGCATGTGTGCATGTGCATGTGCCCTTATGTGCATGTGCATGTGTGCATGTGCCCATGTGTGCATGTGTGCATGTGCGCATGTGTGCATGTGTGCATGTGTGCATGTGTGCATGTGCCCATGTGTGCATGTGTGCATGTGCGCATGTGCCCATGTGCGCATGTTTGCATGTGTGCATGTGTGCATGTGTCCGTGTGCATCTGTGGTAACATTGTGTACACATTGTAAACTGTGTTTCCTGTCTTCCTCTCACAGGTTCTGGTGTTGCTCTAGTGTTGTGCAGCAGGGAACCTGAAGCCACTGCTGGGGATAGTGATAATGATGATACATGTGTAAGGGCACAGGGAGGTGTGACAGGGTCTGTTGTTGGTCAGCCAATCGACAGTACACAGCAGTCAACCCCATCAATGCGCACAGTCATCCTGCCAATACATCCATTGTCACCAATGTCCTTAGGTGAGGGACAGCATACAGTGGGCATTGACCAGGGTAATGTGGTATCAGTGGCACATGCATCCCCTCACAGCAGCCATGGCCAGAGTCCTGACATGGTACCACACAGGCAGATGTCCAGGGGTTCTCATGGGAGCATCCGTGGTCATACTGCCCCTGTCAGATGTGCCCACAGAGGACTATCAACCTCAGCTATGTTCCGGGCTGTAATGCAGGCACAGGCACATATGAAATGGTACACCAGACAGGGTCTGAGGGAGCTTAGAGCACATTGCACTGCTATGAATGACACTATGCGTGACGTTGCAGCTGCCATCCTTAATTTCACCGAGATCATTGATAGACATTGAATGGACACATTAGATATGTTCACAACTGCATGTCCATGAGCCAGGGCAATGCAGGATGGTTGAGGCGTCGATGTGGACATATGCCAGCAACATCAGCAGCTGGCAGTCGTCGCGGATGACAACAAACCCATAGCCGCTCCCATAGTGCCAGTACCAGCTCCAGCAATGCTGGGTCTGTGCTGTCATCAGACCACCCTAGGAGACCACGTGGCTCTGGACAGTCCCAGCAGGGACATGTGTCCAGTCATCAACCAACTGCTTCTGATGACAGTACCCAGTCTGGCTTAGTACCTGATACTGTCCGTAGCACCCCTGCCAAGCACAGGTACTGTGTCCGTGGCCAGAGACAGTGATCTCTATGACCTGTCAGGTACAGTCTGTGGCTGTCCACAAACACCCGTATATGGCAGCCACGAGGTGGAACTGTGTGCATGCATACACACATGCATAATGCTAACACCTAGGGCTAACACATACATGCACACAACGCATCAACATTGCCCCATCTTGTACTGTTGTCCCTCACTAACACACACACACACACACATACATGTCGATTGGTTGTATCAGTGGCAGACTCAGGCATACCAAGTACACACCCTGTGCATATGATGAAACTGTGCCACCTCCTGCAATCTGTAACATCGATGCAGGAACAGGTTAACATGGTGCTGATGCACAGGGTGACTTCATAGAAGTGTAGTAATATTATCATGTTGTTAACAGTACAGTGTAATGATATCACTGTGGGTATATCCCAGCATGCCTGATGCATTAACAGTATGAAAACACAAGGCCACCTACATAGGTAGCACAGGGGATAAGAAAATGGAAGTAATGATACTCAATGCCGGACATGTAAACCACAAGATGCATGCAGTCCAAACTCTACTCTGCATGGAGAATGTTGATATCTGTGCAGTAATAGACAACAGGTTCAAGACTCCCAAGAGCACCCTAGCACTACCAGGTTACACCTCATACCATGCTTGACAGCCCCAAAACATGGAACTAACTATGACAGGAGGGTGAGTCTCATTAAATGTCAAGGATACTGTGTTGGCAGGACAGGTAGCTTACATCCTTCTAAGTTGGGAACTGCTGATTGAGGGCTCAGTGTCTGTTATTCTAAAAGTGTATTAGCTCTGGTTTAAGCAATTTGGCTTCAGGCCAGTTATTTTACATTACAAAGGTTCATGGTCTACACTCTTGTGGGAGGAGAGGCTGGACTCTGCCCTTCGGAGCTGGGAATTTCTGGTTAAAGGCTTATAGTGCCTGCATATTTGAACTGTTTCTTACTGAAATTGGTACACTTTGTTTGCTGTAGCATAGACTAGATCCAGGCCTGCTGAATGTAGCTTTGTTTGTATGCTTGTTTGCTTGTTATTTCCCTGAAACGCTAATTCCACCTGAAATGCGACTTTTCAGCACTTCTGTGGATCCCTAGTGACATCTGCATTGATTACTGTAATTATTTCTTTGTTTCACTTGTAAGACAGTTACTGTTTGTAATTTTTGCATTTAAGTTACCTGTAACACATTGCATTTAAGTTACCTGGCACTTGCTCACTAAAGCAATTATATGTCAGCACTAATAAATTAAAAGCACTACACCCTCACAAACTCCCCTTGAGTACCTTGCTCCCCATTGGCCCTTTTTTTGTCGATTATAAAGGAATTCCCAATACTATTCTAGCATGTCCAATGGT
>NC_056731.1:421478324-421723324 GCF_019279795.1 Protopterus annectens
AAGAAAAGATAAAGTAAAGAATGAAGATTTGTTTAGATTGTGGATGTTTGGTTCTGAGCCTGATGGTGGCCTGTTTGGTTATCTTCCTCAGAGTTTTGCAATAGTCAGTGTTACTGGAAGTGGGATCCTGTTTCCACATTTCAAAGGCTTTATTGTGTAGTTTCATTAGACATTTAAACTCTTTGGTGAACCATTCAGTTTTGGGGTCTTTCAGTAGCCTTGAGATCACTAAGGAGTGGGTGCCCTGAAATGAGAATAGTAAGTCTGTTAGTTTACTGGTGGCAATATTAGCATCAGATAGGGAGAGTGTCGGGAACCAAGCAATAGTAGAAGCTTTAAGTGTATAATGGAGATTGTATGAAGGCGCTTAGGTATGAAAGATATTAGCCTGGGGGATATGTGTTTGTAGATTTTGTATGGAGAATGTGATGGGGCAGTGATCACTAAAAATGGGTGGTTGAATGGAGATATTTTCTTGGTAGGTTATAATAATCAAGTCAAAAGGTCTGAAGTTGGGTTTAAATGGGATGTCTACTGGCTGGAGTTGGCTGAGATCTGCAAGAAATTCAGTAAAAATGCTTTATTTGGCCTAGAAGGTTTAAATTACCCAGTATGATGCTGTATTTATTTGCTTTGATGTGAGAAAGTATGGACAGGAGAAGTTTTTTTAATTTGTGGAGCAAAGCAGAAGATGTCAGATAGGCAATAGCCAGGAATCATTGCTGTGAAGACTTGACTGGAAGTTCAGTTAGTAAACAGTTACATGGTCTATGCAGAAAAAATGATAATGTCTGTGCTTTGGGAGTGACTCACATGTAGGACGCAAAAACCCAATAGGTCTGTGTGCCATTGCCTGACATCATCAACTGCAGGCCAGATGTGCTATGTATGCTCTACTACCTCTTTTCTTTTGTAGAGGGAGAGGCACAATGTACTACAGGTATAGGAATAGTGTTCATGGGTATGGAGGTATAAATATATATAAATAAATATATGCTTCCATACCCATAAACGCTACTATACCTGTAGTAGCACTGAAACATGGCTTTGCAGCTCACAATTCATGCTCAACCCAAAAAAGACTAAACAATTACTTTTTTCCCCAAATCACTTTCTCATGAAAAAAAATAAAGTCTGCTCTGTCCAGCACTAAAAACATTCTACACAACTATGTTCCCAGTCAGTCACTGAGATCCAGTGACCAAAAACTCCTGTCTCTGCAAACCTAGCAAATCTGCTGGGCATTGTCTGTATTCATACAAGGTTGCTAAAGCCTGCAACTCTTTACCTGCATCCATAAGGTCTATACCCTCCCTCCCACCTTTCAAAATCACTCTGAAAGACTTCCTACCTAAAATCTCGCTCTGTCCTTGCTCAAAACCAGGATAAACTATATCCCTAAATGTGAATAAGTACCTCGTTATTTCTTATACATCCTTCCTTTCCATTTTTCACTTACTTCCTTACTGCTACCTAATTCTCTTCACTGACTTTCTCTGTAAATATACCATAAACCTGTTTTCCTCTCTTCATTTTGCAATTCCTATATGTATTAGACTAACATACCTTTAATTTCTCTACAAACTGTCTAAACTTTTTCTAAATATTAAATGATTTTCATATACCCTGTATAAATTCTTCACCATTTTTATTTATGTGTAATTTGTTATAATTATTTGAACTGCAGATGTTTTTGTTTTATTGGAGTTTTTGTCTCCGGGCTTCCACTGAAAGTGGGCTTCTACCCAGTTGGACTTTCCTGGCAATCAAATTTCAATAAATAAATAAATAAATAATGAAACAATACAATGCATAATCTCATTTCAGACTACACACAAGTTAAGGGAGACCCCCACAAAAAACAATACATTAATATATTACCATTGCATCCTTTCTGTTAACATTTCTGTACTGTTGACAGCAGTTGTGTAAGTGACTACTAGATGGCAGGAATATCAATAACTAGGCAAAAATCCAAAGTCCAACTGCCCAGACAGTTTCCTTTGGTCTCTACACTGTTGAGAAGATCACCACGGGACATTTGACAAGACTAACACCTCCACTGGCTGCACATGCACAACCCGGTTGTCTACAGTAACTGGTGAAATTCCAAGAGCAAATGATAGCAGAATACTGTGTAACCATACTAACCTGGAAAGCACAGCAAGAACTGGCATATGTGCTGTGTAACAGCAGTGAACAAAACTATCACATACTGTGGTGGTGGTGCTGCGGTAGCGTTGTCCTGTTCGATTTTCAGCTAGAGCATCTTCTGTGTGGGTTGGGAGGGGGGTTGGGAGGGTGGCCTAATGATTAAGGTGTTTGCCATACAAACACAAGATGCAGGGTTTGAGTCTCACAAGGGATAATTGGCTATGCTTAAAATGGCTCGCAAGGGCAGTTAGCTTAGTACTAGTCTATGAACCTATGGAGACATGTGTGAATGGGCATACCTTCATTGAAGGTTGTGCGTCACAGCTGGCAACTCGGCACGTAAAAATCTACTGCCAGTCATTAGCAGACTGGAGTTCCACTTTGGTGACCCCTAACCAGGAAAAGCTGAAAGACACAACAACAACATATCAAAACTCTGTTTTTCTGTGCATATTGAAATACATTCAAAATATGAACATGCAAGCTGTAATTGCCTGTCACTATCCAATCAGTCTCAGTTTCTTCCACTTCCATAGCTACACCATTACCATTATATACAGTAGATTCATCCTGGGCACTGTGAAGAGCAAATGAGGTGTGAAATCATTAGCATTCATTCTTAAATACAAAAAAAAAAAAAACATTTGGTTTAGGTGATGTAAACATGGTATAAGTAGCTATACGACTGCATGCAGATGACCTAGGACTGCAGGAAGGAACAATGGCAATTATTAACTACTGCAGCTTGCAAGTGTTACTGATTGCTGTGACTGTAAGAACAAACAATACTCCTCTCTCTGAAGTGTGTGTATCATGCAGAGTAGACTCAAAATAAAAGATGTAAGCACCTTGAAAGCTTTGAGAACAACCTTAACAACACTGCTATTCTTGTACTAAGAGCACACTATCCATCCATATACTTTTTTTTTCTGTTTATTGCCTTGTGCACTTTCTCGCTGCTGAGCAGCATACATTCAAGCTTACTTGCCTAAGGAAAAAAGTGAAAACTTTTATTTGGGGAGCCCTCTGTAGAGAAAACAGGGTTAGCCACACAGCACACATTCAACCTTACCTGCCTAAGGAAAAAAGTGAAAACTTTTATTTGGGGAGCCCTCTGTAGAGAAAACAGGGTTAGCCACACAGCACACATTCAACCTTACCTGCCTAAGGAAAAAAAGTGAAAACTTTTATTTGGAAAGCCTTCTGTAGTGAGCACAGGGTTAGTGGCAATGTGCAGAAATCAAAACTATGGAATGTACTGAGAGGAGAGCATTCCGTTGTTGCATAACTATCGCTATAGCACAAGGTGTAAGTACAGTAACATTTGTAAGAGAACACAGGTGATCCAAAGTTCAAATCTAAGTAACTCTTATTTTTTTTTTTTTTGTATACAAAGGGTGTCAGACTGCAATTTCTAACAACACTTTGATTAGGGAGGTAACACTACATACAAACAGCTATCAAAAATGTCTCATTAATGCTTT
Source organism: Protopterus annectens (assembly GCF_019279795.1). Lineage (NCBI taxonomy): Eukaryota > Metazoa > Chordata > Ceratodontiformes > Protopteridae > Protopterus > Protopterus annectens. The sequence goes on from NC_056731.1 coordinate 421,481,963, forward strand.
GATAAATATTTTTTTCTAGGTAGCATATCACATTGATGGTTTAGTTATGAAACACGTTTGAATGTGGGGGTATTTGTTTAAGTAGGATAATTATAATAACAAATAAAAAATGCACTTCCTTATGTATGATGGGCAGAATGCTTAGGTTAAAATCATGTTCACTCCTTTCAAAGCCCAGCTCTGTGTTTAGGACAGTATGTGTAGTGAAGTATGCATGTATCATACCTCAGCCTACATTACTGAGCTCATGAAGGTCTATTCATCTGACATACATTTACAAACAGTGATACTGTGTCTTTCAATGGAATCCATTTCACAGGTCTTGCTAAAGTCACAAATACACAGTCCTATCTGAAGTATATCTGAATTCATACCGAATGCAGTTTATCTGCAATGAACAGGGCTGAAAAGAAGTTCTCCTGTAATACTGAAAAATAATGGGCCGTATTCACGAAGGCTTGCACGAAGTCTAAGAGTAGAGTAAGACTCCATGCAGCCAACATGTCTTCCGAGCGATCCAGGAACAGACGGCAGGGGCGTGTAAGAGAGCTCCTAAAACTCCTCTTACACAGACAGGGCTAGGATATGCAAATTACCTCATTTGCTGCTGAAAGGCATGCAAATGAGGTAAAATTGCGATTCAGGAAACCCTAACCTGTCCGAGTAAGAGTAGTGTTATTTGCAGAAATGTATTCCATTGACAACTGAGTACGGTTCTGCAAATACCAAAACGGAGCCATGACAGCTTGAAAAAAAGGATGCAGCCAGTCGAGGAAGCATGTCAATGGCCAAAAATATGGCCATTGGCAATGTCCACTGACGCAAATTTAAAATAAAATATTTTTTTTTTCCCGATTGCCGATGTTTAAGCATAGCGCAGCACCGCGCAAACATGGTGCACTCTAAAAACCAGAAAACCAATAATTAAAATGCATACATGTGGATTTCAAAGTAATCGCTAATATACAATGGAAGGGAATGGCAGTTGAAAGACAACATGGCTACCGAGTAGAGGTTGCTAAGGGGGGAAGCTCAGTCTAAGTGATGTAACCAAGCATTAGTAGGCAATCATATGCAAATGAGGGTAAGGATAGTGAATCACAAGTTTACATAGCAAAAGAGCACAGTCAGTGGAGTGTAGGAGTAGGATAAGGGGTGTAACAGAGTAGAAGATACGTGACATCATAAGAAGGTATGTCTGAGAGAAGTGAAGCTCATTGGAGTAGAGTGGCATGTGTCTGCTGTCAATACTAATCACTGGAAGAGGTGTGTCAATAGGTACCCTAGCTAAAGGCAAGAAATTGAAGGTGTATGCCATGAACAACACCAAAGTTTCTTGTAGAAATGCCTGCAACATGTATGCACGTGAGTAAGCCTGTGTGCGCACGTTTAAGCCGGAGTAAGCAAGTGTAAGGATGTTGAAACCCGTGTAAGCTCGTTTGCACCTGTTTGCGCACGTGTTAGCAAGAATAAGCAAGTTGTAGCCTGTGTAAGCATGTGTGTGCACATGTGAGCTGGTGTGCACACATTTGCACTTGTGTGCACGGTGCTGCGCCCCTGAGGAAACAGAAAGGGAAAAGGAAGCACAACAAACAGTAGGAAGTTAACCAGGGAGTACTAGCAGAGCTAGCAGGTGAAAACAATCAGAATCAGGCAATTACACAGGCAGTACACTAGCCCAGCCCAGCACTTAAAACTCAGCAAACAACTTTCCACTATGTTTTTCTCAGAGACACTACAACACTGCAGTAAGCTAATAGAAGTGAAAACTGAAAAAAATTTACTGAGACAAAGAAATGTTAGGGGCTGCCATTGCTGTTATAAGGTGGCATATGCAACATGCTGAAGGTGGTGACAATGCGAATGCTGCTGAGCAACCCACAGTGAGGAGACGGAGAAGCGTGCACAGGCCCAGGGTAACCTACCAGGGGCTACATGAGCTGGAGATAGTGGAGCGTTATAGAGTGGACAGAGACCTCATGCAGCAAATTGTTGAGCTGTGCAGGCCATGGATCACACACAGAACCAACAGAGGGGAACCCATTCCAGTGGAAATCAAGGTATGTGTTGGCCTAAGAATACTAGCAACAGGTACCTTCCAGAGACCAACTGGCGATATGATGGGGATTTCACAGGCATCAGCATCCAGGGTACTGCACCAGTTCCTGAATTCCATGTCAGCACTTGTCGGTGATCATGTATATTTCCCCAATTCCCGTGAGGTATTGGCCAGCAATATGTGTCTCTTCCAGCAAATAGCGGAATACCCTGAGGTAGTGGGTACAATAGACTGCACGCACATTCGCATCAAAGTACCAGCTGGTGAGCGGGGTAGGGTCTACTATAACCACAAGGGTTACCTCTCCATCAACTACCAGGTCATGTGTGATGCCCAGGACATAATAATGAATGTGTGTGCTGGCTGCCCTGGAAGCTACCATGACTCCCATGTCTGGAATCTGACACAGCTGTACCAGACATTTGCCAATGGGGACATCCCTCATGGTCACCTAGTGGTGGATGCTGGATATGCACTTGAGCTGTGGCTGATGACACCCATAAGAAATGCACACAGCTGAACAGGAACGCCATAATGAGGCACACACACAAACACAAAATGTAATCGAGTGTGTGTTTGAGCTGCTCAAGTCATGGTTCCGGTGCCTGACACATCTGGTGGAGCCTTGCAGTACTCACCAACTACATGTACCCAAATAGTCATGGTATGTGCTATGCTACACAATATGATCCTGTGAAAACAGCTGCAGCAGGAGCAGCATAGGGCCGGGCACAACAGCTCCCCACCATTGCCAAGGCCATCACAGGCAGAGCGTGACTCGGAGGAGGAACAACCTGAGCCTGCCTAGCAGGCAGAAGGAGGCATGGCCAGTATGCTTTGGCCTTGGCAAAGAGGCAATGCATAGCATGTACACAGGCTCAGTAGGAACCCTGGAAATTATACCTCTCTCTGACTCGCACATATAGTGAAAGGGATGCCTAACTTGTCACTACCTGTTAACAAACATGTATAGGGAGTGTAAAATGTGCATCCGACATAGGCAGCCCTGCAGCACCACCTCAGGCATAATTGCTATGTGTTAAGCAATATAAAGCAGTGCTAAACAGCTCTCACCACTATTTAGTATATGTAAACAAAATTGCACACACTAAGTAGCACAACTACAGGCAGTGTTGAGCAATAGTGGGCACTGTTCAGCAATGTTGGTCAACATTGAGCAATGTTGTGCAAGTCTGGTCAAATTTGGGCATAGTTCAGCAAAAGCAGGTAAACATGTTCATATTTGCTTCACTTTTCTTGAAGCAGTCTGTTCTGCCATGTATGAAAATTTGAAGCAGTGACAGTCCTCGAACGCAGGATACAGTACACTATAGTCATAGTACAGAACCACTAAGCCATGACAGTATGTCAATGGTCACCTTGTATGAAAAAATGTTGATATGTCTATGCAAAGTATCTCATGGAAACCTTGCAGGCATAGCATAATCCCTGTCAAGTTAAGACACAAAGGTGAGGCCTGCAGTAAGAATAGAACCTGATATTCAACACACATATAGTATAAATGTTAATATCGGTAATGTTCACACACATCAACAAATGTAGTGGACCTCAGACAGCAACATACTGCAAGGTCACACTGGGCATGCTCACACACACGAATATATGAGACAAATGTCAGTCAACAAAACACTGAAAGTCTAAACTGGGCATGCTCACACACTTAGGGCATGTCTGAGTACAGCAGTGGGCCACACATATCCGTAAGTTGCACGTGTCAACCCAGGAACCCCGCACTATTCACCAATTCACCATGTGCACACAGTTATATGACAACAGACATATATAATATAGTGAAACCCTGTCATAATCAAATATGTTATGCAGATACTTAGGTTGTTCATAGAAAGTGGGAAAGCAAAGAAGAAACAAAACCTGCAATCAGTACCATCAATGAACAATGTGCATCCCGAACATTATCATAAGTTCAGAGGTTGACACTAGGCTATCTGCCCTAGGGCATGTATAAGCCTAGCCACAGAGTGTTTGCCACCCTGCTAGATTAGTAGACTGTGCCTGTGAATAGTAGGTCACACAAGATATCCCACATATGTTCATTTTATTTTGCCTCTGTCTAGCAGGTACCCAGAACATATCCCAGGGCTAAACATACGATCACCCATCCACCTGTCAAGATGTCACCTGTAGGTGGTCAGTGTGGGTCTCTTCGTATGTGTGACTGTGATCTCATTCCCGAGTGAGTGGAGCCTCTGTGATGGGAATCTGCCTCTCCAGCATGTCCTAGTAACATCAGTACTGACATTCCTGTCCCTGGAGCGTGTAGCTGTAAGGGACTTTGATATCCTGAGGTGGAGCCTGTCCATCAATGCTGTGATGGATATGGCTTCAAACAACAGGCACAGATCGCATCCAAGTAGGCAGTAAGCAACTGAGGAGAGCTGGGGTCACCATAGCCAAACTGCGCATACCATCTGTGTGAGTCCCTAGATCCACTTGGTTAGGTACATTTGTGGACATCACATTTGCTGCAGGTGTTGGGTAAGGTACATCCGAAATGGGGCATTGTATCCAAGCATGGGCCTGATGAGTATAGGGGCACAATGACCCCACCTGATCTAGATGTAAAACCCTATGGGATAAGGTGGGCTATATAGAAGGTGTGTCCAACAACATTGGCAACGTGAATGTCAAAGGCAAGAGTACTAACTGTTCATGTCCCCAAATCACAAATCACACACACTGTACGTGATGTATCATCACCTATGTGGTAATGTGTTGGCACATTGTTATTACCAAAGGTGATGACTATGCATCTAATGGAAGGTAGCTGTAGGCTATGGCTCTGGCACCAGTTATCTATCTCTGTGAGACCTTTTCTGAGGATGCTTTTGCCAGCTGGGGAGTCGATTATGGCACACAGTTTGCAGTCATCTGCGAACATGGTCAGCCATATTCCTCCTGTGTTAGCCAGTACATCTGAGAAATATATACAGAACAAGTGAGGTCCCAGGACTGAGCCCTGTGGGATGCCACGTGTAACTGGTGTATAGTCAGACATGGCACCTGCAATACTGACCATGTAGGTGCTATCCATGATCCAGTTAGCAATCCATCTTGTGACATATGTGTAGATATTGAAGCCGATGATCTTATTTATAATGGCCGAGTGGGGTATTGTGTTGAACTGTTGTGCGAGCTCCAGGTAGGCTGTGTGGACAACCCTCTGTATGTCTATGGACCTGTTAACTGTTTAAAGACATCAAACAGGTGCAAGATGCAAGATCTTCCCACAAGAAAGCCAAAATGTGTAGGATCCAGTGTCTGTAGGTTCACATTGTCTATGTGTATGTGTTCCATGACGATATGCTCCATAGCTTAGCAGACAAGGATAGTTAAGCATATAGTGCGATACTGTCCAGGGTCCCTTGTGGCACCACCACTGTGGAGTGGGAACACTGTTGCTGTATGTCATTCCTTGGGTACATATCCTGTAGTAAGTCTGATATTGAACAGTGACATAATGTGAGTGTAAAGTTCGTCATGAATCTCGTGTAAGCCGCAGGCCGGGACACCATCTGGTCCCATTGATGTTGTGTTGTCTGCTATGGAGAGGGCAGCACTCACCTGTTCATCTGTGATGTCAGGGAGGCTACACCCTCTTAGGATGGACATGTGCACCGCAGGGAGGATGGGGGGGAAACATTTCCACTGAACCTGTTTGCCAGGATGTTTGCAATGTCAGTGGGTTCACTGTATGTTTTGTCATTATGCAGTAACTCACAGCATATCTGTGAGTTCCCACCCAGGTCCCTGACATAACTAAAGAAGGCCTTGTGATTGCCCATAGTGTTTGTTGCAAGTGTCCATTAGAAGTGGCCCTTAGATGAATCAACAAGTGATCATAGCTATTCCATAGTACTGATCAGATATGCCTTTCTGATTGGGATTGTGCTCTATCATGTAATAGCCTCCTCCTGTCCTTGTATAGCTCATTAATGGCCGTGGTCCACCAGACAGGTCCCCTGCCTTTGGAGGAGTGAGTCATGTAGTTATCTGGGATAGCACGATCCATGCATTCCAGTAGTTGTCCATAGAATGGATTTGCAAAGGATTAAGTGGTCTGAGCCATAATTAACAATGTCCCAGGGTCTTTGATGGATAACACCTCGGTTTGTATAAGTGTGACGTTTGCTTATGAGAAGTACTTCACTGAGATCACCTAGGATGTGTGTGTGTGTGTGTATGGGATATGTATGTCCAGTGAGTTGAATGTATGTTCTGACCTTAACAATGAGGGGTATACCTCTGGTGTGGAACATAGAGTCTCCATGTTGGTGATGATCAGGTCCCACATATCTTACCCCCCCTGTGGTTGTGGTGACCAGTTCTGCCATAGCATTTGAGTCTACAAATCCTAGCAACTGTTGTGCGAGGGTGTCTGTGCTTGAGTAGTATTCCCAGTCAATGTTTGTGTATTTGAAGTCGCACAATATAATGGTGTTTGGAGAGACCTTCACATTCCCCAGTGTTCCCAGGAATACCGAGTGTTGTTCCTGAGTTTGGGATTGTGGTCTGTAGCAGTCTACAAACTGAAATGCAGTTTGGCCCACTGTCAGTTGCACATGTACATTCTCCGATGCTTTGTGCAGTGCTACCAACCCGGAGGTGTGTGTTTTTGTATGATGTATATGGATGCCCCCCCCCCCATTGTTGTTGGCCGGTCCAAGTCTTGTGTCCGAAAAGCATGGTATGAAGTAAAACATGGTAGTGCTGGTGTGCTTTTGGGAGCCTGAACCAGGTGTCTGTTACTGCACATATATCAACAGTCTCCATACTGAGGTGAGTCCTGAGTGCATGCATTCTGAGGGTTAGACATCTGTTGTTGAGCAGCATTACTCTCCGTTTCCTTTACCCTGTAATGTCTATGGAGGCAGTTTTGCCTTCTGAGCCTCACTTAAAACAGCCACTATGGGGGTGGCAAGAGCCTTAGCCAGTCAGTGAAAGCCTAGGGGTGACAGGTGCATGGCATCCATAGCGAATCTATGTGGCATGTCGAGCATGCAATCCCAGGCTGACAGACACTGGATCCCCATTGAATGACACCAATATGTTAGCCAACTGTTAAAAGTGATCAGTTTGTCTGTATACTGTGACATAATTCTTGGTGAGGGTAAGATGCTACACAAGGTCAGGGTCATACTGGCCTGGGCTACATGATCAGAGAGCTCCTCTATGTCTCTTGTCATGTAGTCCAGGGAGGAACGTCTGAGGGTTTACATGCTAGCATGGTCAATGATGGAGCCATATTTGTACTTGCAGTGGACTGACATGAGTGCATGTGTCATATGGCAGATCCTGGCATCCAACAGACAGCACAAAGTGACCTTCTCCTTGTTCAGCCTGGTGAGTGGGATGTCAGTGTGACCGACAATTACAGTCACCTATTACAAGTGTATTAGGTGTGTTGTGTAGGCCTAAGGGCAGTGACTGTGTGGCACACTGACTTTGTGAACTATGTAATATGTGTGTATAGTTGTAGGTTAGCAGTTATTTGGGTGTCTGCTTTGGATGTCTGATGCTTAGGCAGAGTATATTTAGAGGCTCCGAGTATGTATTTGTGTGGTAATGTATTTGGTTTGCTGTCGTCACAGGTCCATGTGAGACTGGATTTGTGGTGTGTGTGGTTACCTTCACCACCTGATAGACTGTGCCAGTCACGGCTTGGGAGAGCTCAGCCTCCTGTCTGTCTATACAGTTGCATCTCTCACATATATCTGAGTTTGTTGGTAGGAGGACAGTGTTCTCTGTGTACATAAAGCAGTTGTAACAATGCGTCAAAATTCCAATATGCACCAGCTGGACTGGAGAGTACACACAAAACCGCCTTTGGACATGCCAGGATATAATGATGACATACACTGTTGACTGATCATAAAGGATCAGTAGTGTGTTAAGTGTGTAAAAGAGTATAACAGGGGTTTAGTGTTCAGGTTTGTCGTTGCTTTGGAAAGATTATCTGTGAAGAAGTACAGACAGAACCATTACACCTCCTTCAGCTATGTCAGAAATAGCAATGTACAGTCATATATGTCCTGAGTCAGGGTCAGCTGTACCTGACTGACAATGTCAACATCCTGTCAGACAGGCCCATACATACATACCCACTTCCCAGTGACAAAAGGCCCTATCATCATACCAGGAGATATCACATGTAGAATGTGTAAACTGCTCATCCCAAAGCCAAATGAATCCCATCACGTGGATAACATTGTTTCCCCATATGTGTCATAAGTGAACAACAAAACAAACAGACCCTGCACCTGAACAGTCTGTTGAGCCTCACACTCCCTACAGGATCTTACACTGTTGAATGTGTTACAGCAACATGTGGCAAACCCCACAAGTGTTGGTGCACAACAGACCATGGGAACTATAGTCCTATAAGCCTATGAAGTCTGAACTGCTAGGCCATGGAGTCCATCATGATTGCAGTCAGGAACAGAGCTATTGTAATCTGACAAACACACAACCAAATGTCTGTGGTATGTTAATGAGAAGATCATGTTCCCCAAACCTGCTAGATTGTTTTCAAGGCAGCCACCCAGGACATACATCACTGAAAGGAGCAACACACGCCCCACATAGACTTTGACTAGCCCTTTATCAACATCACAGACACATGTTGTATCCACAAAACCAACAATCTGTGCATAAATATGTATTGTCATGTGAAGGAATGGCAATTTGTCCACAGATAGATCACACAAGCTATGAATTGTGAATTCCTGTTCAAGCTGTTCACACCTGCTGACCCACAAGGTTCATTCCTGGGATTGCATAAAACTAAGTGCACACACATTACCATGTCCAGTCTGATGATGTCAGCATCCTACAAATATGGCAGGAGAATAGAAACCACACAGTAAAGCATAAAGCGCATCGTGTTAATGCGTATTTCTCTAGTATCATAACATAGTTAGGTAGGGATTTGAATCCTGCAATTGCTGTGTGGGGGTGTGTATGTATGTGTGTGTGTGAATCCCTTTGGGAGGAGTGGCCTTTTGGTAGACTTTCACAACACATTAAAAAAGGTGAACACCTCTTTGCCAAGTCTGATGATGTCAGTATCCCACAAATACAGCAGTGGAGATTCAAGCACCTATTAAAGCATATAGTACATCATGTTAATGTGTATTTCACTAGTGTCATAACATAGTTAAGTAGAGGTTTGAATCCAGCAATTGCTGCATATGTGTGTGTGATTCCCTTTGAGAGAGGTGACCATTTTGGAGACTGTGAAAACACATTAGAAGAGGTGAATTCCTCTTTGCCAAGTGTGATGATGTCAGTATCCCACAAATACAGCTTTGGAAATCAATCCTCCCAATAAAGCATATAGCATGTCATGTTAATGTATATCTCCCTAGTGTCATAACATAGTTAGGTTGGGGTTTGAATCCTGGGAATTTCCCTTGGAGAGGAGTGGTCCTTTTGGAGACTGTGAAAACACATTACAAGTGAATTCCTCTTTGCCAAATGAGATGATGTCAGTATCCCACAAATACAGCTTTGGAAATAAATCCTCCCAATAAAGCATATAGCATGTCATGTTAATGTATATCTCCCTAGTGTCATAACATAGTTAGGTAGGGGTTTGAATCCTGTGTGTGTGTGTGATTTCCTTTGAGAAGAGTGGCTTTTTTGGAGACTGTGAATACCCATTAGAACAGGTGAATTCCTCTTTGCCAAGTGTGATGATTTCAATATCCCACAAATACAGCTTTGGAAATGAATCCTCACAGAAAAACATATAGCGTGTTGTGTTAATGCTTATCTTCTTAGTATCATAACATAGTTAGGTAGGGGTTTGAATCCTGCAAATGCTGACTATGAATGTGTGTGTGTGAGATTCTCTGTGAGAAGAGTGGCCTTTTTGGAGACTGTGAAAACACATTAGAAAAGGTGAATTCCTCTTTGCCAAGTGTGATGATGTCAGTATCCCACAAATACAGCTTTGGAAATGAATATCCCCATTAAAGCATATAGTGAGTCATGTTAATGTGTATCTCCTTAGTGTCATAACATAGTTAGGTAGGGGTGTAAATGTGTGTGTGTAAGATTCCCTTTGAGAGGAGTGGCCTTTTTGGAGACTGTGAAAACACATTAGAAGAGGTGAATTCCTCTTTGCCAAGTGTGATGATGTCAGTATCCCACAAGTACAGCTTTGGAAAAGAATACTCCAATAAAGCATATAGTGCGTCGTGGTGATGTATTTTTCTCTAATAACATAATATAGTTAGGTAGGGGTTTGAATCCTGTAATTGCTGAGTGTGTGTTTGGGGGTGTATGTGTGTGTGTCTAATCCAATGAGAAGAGTGGCCTTTTTGGAGACTGAAAACACATTGAAATAGATTAATTCCCCTTTTGCCGGTTTGATGATGTCAGTATTCCACAACTACAGCAGTGGAAATGAAAACTCCCAGTAAAGCAGATGGTGCATCTTGGTAATGCATATCTGTCTGGTATCATGACATAGATAAGTAGGGGTTTGAATCCTGCAATTGCTGTGTGTGTGTGTGTGTGTGTGTGTGTGTGTGTGTGTGTGTGACACTCTTGAGCAATGTGTTGCGGGTTTTGCTTTTACTACTGTATGACATATCAGTAAAACAACAGTATGTGCATTGCACACTGCAGGTATCTGTGTGGCAAATACACATATGTACATGTGACCTAAATTGGTAACTGTGTGGCCAAGACATATATGTACATGTGACCTCATTCACTTCATAGGTGTGAAGCCTGCTGTCAACACGACTACTTCTGTTACCATTGACAGTTGTTGCTGCTGCTTCTTGGACCATAGCTCACATATGTATGTATGTGACAAGTCCAGCCACTGTAGTGGGCTGTGCTCTAAGTCATCTGTGTCACACACACACATGACAGTTGTTATAGAATAGTGTGAGTGTGGGTGTATGCTCGTGGCATATGACAGACATGTTCAAACACAACACAGTCTGTCAATAATGGCCATTCATTGTAGGTATACAAAAAAAAAACACAAACCATGCAGAAGTCAGTACATTAATATTCCCAGTATAACAGTTCGCAAACAGTTCATGTGCCAAGAGAATATGTCTCAATAACTACATTTGTATGACAGTTAGTAGAAAATAAACTACATAGTCACATAAATGTTGTGTAAGCATTTGTAGTGGTGAGTAAAACTCTACACTGATAGCTCAGTACTGGAAGTGGCAACAGTCAGGTCTGAGTACAACATGTACATCACTGTCTACACCTCCAGCTTCATTTATAAGACGTATACCAACCTTCTGACTTACACAACAGTGTCCACAGCAAACAAGCATGGGCCCCACTCTGAAAATCTGAAAGGGCTACGCTTACATACCTTAGCAATTTATAGCATTGGGTTGCTATGATAGTGAGTACTGCAATTACCACTCAGCAGGCTGTATGCATTTACCAAATGCTGGGCAACAATTGGTGCAGAGGGCATCACATGCACATGTGCAGATACCTATAAAAGCAGATAGTACTTGCTATCCCCACATGCAATCATTACATTGCATGTTCCAGAGAGTGAACAACTCCAAGCAGGAAAAAAAAATAAAAAAATAAAAAAAAGCAAAACAAACAACAGTACGTTTCTGTACTTAATAAAATCAAAAACATCAAAGCATACACAGACGGACCTGAAAGGGACATACAGGTATGTAACAGTTTGTAGTTACCGGCAAGTAGTAGATGTTTATGGTTAGTACTGTATAGCCTCTGAAACATGCATATGTGGCAGCAGTAGGTATGTATGCACTGATGCCATGCATAAGTATTGCCATGGAGAAATTGTTGTGTAGCTGTGTGCAGTGGGACATAAGTGTGACATGTGTAGCTCAGCAGTGCATGCCAACCATCTGTACATGTTATCTATGGTCTGTACAGTACTGCATTTAATGACAGTTTGGGGGAGTACTGCAAACCCCTATATAAACTTGGATGTCACAGAGTAAGACATGCATGATAGTTACATAATGTGTAGCTTAGCATTGGTAACTGCTGTAACAGGCTAGCATAGTAATGTATCATTTGCAGCTATGTATACCCTTGTACTATTACTGTATGCACACATGTGACAACTGTCCATGTTGTAGCAAGGCCCAACAGGTCATCCGTGAGGTGTATAGACTTACAACAGTGTGGACCTTGTGTCTGTATGGCACACACATATGTTGACACACATGTGTGTCTGATTTATAAGCATCTGAACATGTGCATAGAGCAAGGGACATACTGCAACTGTTTGTGAAGGGTGGACATTTATATGTTGGTGCAGGTTGTTATGTGCACACACACATATATATATATATATATATATATATATATATATATATATGTAGGTTGTAGTGTGTGTCAAACAAGACAGCATACAGTGCTGGCATATGACATGTGTTGTTCAAACTCCGTGGGTATGATTTGTTAGGTATATAGTCTTCCAGATAGGGGGTCCTGCTAAACATATATGGGCTGAGAACACCTACCATGCATTCTGCACATAATTGTATCCCCCTCAACCTTTGCATAATTGATATTCCCACTATGAAAGGTGGACTGTATATGTGCCGATATGTGTACACCAGTCGATGTTCAAATGTACGCTCCAGCTGAATGCTGTACATGTATTGCCATCCCTGTTGTTAAAAGCCCTGTACCCATGAACTAACACATAGGTGGTAGTGTACTCAACACCGAAGGTGTGATAAGAGACTACGGGACACAGGTGGACAGTAGTATCCCTAATGATGATCACTGTGCCACACTAGTCATGTAAACCTAGTACAGTCCACATGTCGTCAGTAAATGTGTGTCATCCATGGAAACAGAGGTCAGTGTTCCTCTCCACTTATCAGTCATAACACCCATCATAGAGTACAATGTCCCTGTTGGTATGTACCTCAGAAGACATCTACAGCAACAGTAGATGCCAGACACATACCTCACAAAGAGTATTACCGGACTCCAACAGATGCCCTATGCTGACTGTCTTACGAAACCACAGCTACACTGTGTCGCATACCGCCTACCCAGAGGCTACTGCTGCCTAACATACAAAGCTATGGCAAGCCCACAGGTGTTGGACGTGCTCCATGTAAACAGATGGAACAACAGACAAGATATACTCTCTACTGATCTACACCTTGTAATGTAAAAAGCAGAACATGCTCGACTGGCACATTATCATCACAGACACATACCATACTGTGGAACCAACTACCTATCAACAGCATATGAACATCCTCATTAGCATTTGCCATGAATAACCATGATGATTGCATGTGAGATAGGAAACACAACCCGGTAATCACCCCTGTGGCTCTGCATGACAGGGGCACATGAACCTACATTAAATGGGTGTTGTAGTGCAGGGTACCTTATGTCTAGGCTTCCATAGGCCCTATGTATAACAGCCTATCAGCTACCTAGGACATGATACACACACGCATGTACCTGTTGCATCACATGCTATGTGAGGTTGACTGTGTGTGATGGAGAATGTGTATGTGAATGTGTCAATGATGTGTATATGTGTGATAGCCTAGTTGGAATCTGTGTATACCATGGTATGTAGTGTTGTAGCTCTAATCCCATCAAAAGGTCCATATGCTATTGCCAAGCAGGAAAAGCAGTATGGCACATGTTGTGATATAGTCCCATGGTGTCAACTGGAGTTTGCCATTGTAGGCTAAAGCAGTACATGTATGCTTATTGATTGTCAACACTAGTGAATACAAGTCACGTATGGACTGTAGTACTACCTGAAGCTGTATGCCTCAACTGCACATTATGGTTTATATCCAAATGGCTTGGTAACACATTTTTGTTTGTTACCTGTAGTCCTCACACATTACATACATCAGGCATGAGGTTATGTAGGTACTGACACGCAGTAATGTATGGTACACAGGTAAATGTAATCTGGGTTGCCATACCTTTGTGTCTTGTAGGTATGTCTGATGTGTGTGTGGGTATGCCTGTAACATGACCTCGGTGGTATGTGTGTCACAGGATATAGGTGCGTATCTAGCAACATGTATAGTGTAGTACAGCAGTATCCACCAAAATCCAAGGCCACAGGACCCGAATCTCCAAGGAATGTACTTTCAAACCAAATAGGTTAAAAACAACACCTTTATTGGTACGTAGTCCAAATCACACCAATGAACAACCAACAATAGACCAAGCGCTTTTGCTCGGTTATTACCGAGCTTCTTCAGATTTAACATTTTACTGTAACCGTACTGTACATTGATTTCAATGGATGACAAATGTCTGTATGCATTAGCTTCATATACACCTCCAGTGGCTAGGTGTTGCATTGTGTCACATACAGTGTGCCATGTACTGTTGCATAGTCTTACATACTGGTTTCACTTTGTGGCTGTGCAGAACATGGCTTGGTATATAGTATGTTCCAGGCACTGTCAGGCAGTTGTAGGCTTAGCAGTCATTTGTGGTATTAAAGTGTGTATCTACTGACAGCCAATAGGTTGCTATATATGGCATTTCATTGATGTCTGTACATTAGAATGTTGAGTGTGCCACATGACTTGCTCACAATTACTGTTTAATTGTCTTCCAGGGTTATGTCACACAACAGAAAGCCAGCCTATTCCCCTGGGGAGGAGGAAGTTATCTCAGATGCACTCATCCAACATTATAACCGTCCAACATTATAACCTTCTGTTCTCAAGATCCTGCCAGGACCAGCACGGTCGCACTGCACTGTGACAGGATGTTGTCCGTCGGGTGAATGATGTAGGCATGCATAACTGGACTTATGAGCAGGTACACCATCACTGCAGTTATTTAATCAGACATGTCCAGCAGCATGCCTCTGATGTCCACAGACAATAGCTTGCCACAGGTGGTGGTGCTGCTACACATCCCCCGTCAGAGTGGAAAAGCTGCTCCTCAGCATGATGGCTCCTGGCCAACCAGTACAGCACACCTGTGTCATCATGGAGGCCGGGGTCACCCAGCACAGCGATAACGAGTGTGCAGGTAACATGGCATATCCATAGACCACTGTTATCCCAAGTGCTATAATATGCATTAATCAGATGTGTACTGTGTATGTAGAATATGTGGAGCCTGGTGTCATGCAATACTGATAATTCGGGACATTATCTGTATGCCTGTGACTGTCACCCCATGTACTACTGTATAATTGCAGACTCACAGCAGCAATGCCATAGTTGTTGACACTGACATACTGTCTCATATCCTTGCAGGTCCCTCTGGTGTGATAGCAAGACAGCAGACCCATGCTGGTGAGTGGGCTACAGTCAATATAGCATATAACATATGTCATAGGAGAGTTGTAGGCCATATACACATGTTAAACACCTACACATAGTGCACGCTCTGCATGTTCTCTGTGTGACTATGCACTTCCCAGTGACATGAGTAGCTGACTCATACACATGCAACACACAGAGCATCACAAACAAGTGGGGTTCACTGTAGTGGACATTGTATATGCAGAGTCAATACACATGCACACAACATGCACCACTTTGTCATATGCAGTATGTGTTAATATGATACACATGGCGTATGTAGACACCTGCTGTAAGGTCATACTCCAGTATCCCATATGTCATCAACACAGCTCACATACTATACCTGGGGGTAGAGGCCTATCATGG
Organism: Protopterus annectens; assembly: GCF_019279795.1. Classification (NCBI taxonomy): domain Eukaryota; kingdom Metazoa; phylum Chordata; order Ceratodontiformes; family Protopteridae; genus Protopterus; species Protopterus annectens. The sequence goes on from NC_056731.1 coordinate 421,497,728, forward strand.
GGTGGTGTGACATGCGTCAACACACAACACAGTCATGTTAGGCAATGCTCCCTACTGAACACCTGACATGCCCATGTAACAACTGTCTGTGAACTGTTAAATGTAAGTGGTGCAGGTCAGGTACAGCAAGATAGTTGCCAGTGTGACATGCAGCAGTGGCCTTGAGTGACCACATGATGCTGCCTGATGATGGCTCATGGTACTACACTACATCCAGTTACAATATCTGCAGTACTACACATATCATTTATTGTTATACACCTGACAGTTGTGTGCATCCAGCCATGGTTTGTATACCTATGAGTGATGGTGCACAGGACATTGGAAAGTGTTTCAGACTTGCAGTGCAATGTTGTGTCCATGTACACATTGTGTACCAGGGTGAGGCCAATCACTGAACAACACACATGCATCAATGACATGTATACTGTTATCAACAAGGACTCTCTACACTCGCACTGCATGCTGTTGAGCAACACACATCCTGCATGCTGACACATGTGATAGGACTCTTTGGCTTGTGAATTGTACTCCACCATCAACCACTAATGACTATGTTCCATATTGCTGTTGGTGTGTGTGTGTCAACTTGAATGTGTAGTGTATTAGTGTGCATGTGTGCATGTGTTCATGTGTGCATGTGTTCATGTGTTCATGTGTTCATGTACGCATGTGTGCATGTGTTCATGTGTTCATGTGTGCATGTGTGTATGCGTGCATGTGTTCATGTGTTCATGTGTGTATGTGTGAATGTGTGCATGTGTGCATGTGTTCATGTGTTCATGTGTTCATGTGTTCATGTGCGCATGTGTGCATGTGTTCATGTGTTCATGTGTTCATGTGTGCATGTGTGTATGTGTGCATGTGTTCATGTGTTCATGTGTTCATGTGTTCATGTGTGCATGTGTGCATGTGTGCAAACATCCTGTACAGATGGAAAAATGTGCTTCCTGTCTCCCTCTCACAGGTGCTGAGGTATTGTTGGATGGGTGCAGCAGGGAACCTGAGGTCACTGCCACAAATAGTGACCATGATGATACATATGTAGTGGCACAGGCATGTTTGCAGGGTCTGTCGGTGGTCCACCAATCGACAGTACACAGCCTTCCACCCCATCTATGCGCACATACGTACTGCCATTACATCCCTCAACATCAATGGCCTTAGGTGAGGAACAGCATATGGTAGGCATTGACCAGGAAAGTGGTGGCACATGCAACCCACACAGCAGCCATGCCCAGACACCCGGAACGGTACCACATAGGCATATGTCCAGGGTTCTTGTGGGAGCATTGCTGGTCGTAATTCCTCTGGCAGGCGTGCCTGCACAGGTCTCACAACCTCAGATATGTTCCGGGCTGTGATGCAAGCACAGGCATGTATGGAAAGGTACACCAGGCATGGACTAAGGGCACTGAGGGCTCATAACACCACCATCAATGACAGTATCCGTGACCTTGCCAGTGCCATCTGCAATTACACCGATGTCATTGATAGACGTTGAGGGGAGACACTAGATGTCCTCCGCAGTGTTATGTCCATGTGCCAGGACAGTGCAGAATGGCTGTGCCATCAACGTGGACGTATGCCAGCAACATCATCAGCTGGCAGTCGTCACAGATGACACCCAAGTGCCAGCCACTCCCGTAGTGCCAGTACCAGCCCCAGCAATGCTGTGGCTGGGCTGTTGGCTGACCGTCCAAGATGACCACATGCACATGGCTCTGGCCAGTCCCAGCAGGGACATGGGTCCAGTCAACATCCCTCTGCCTCTGATGATAGTACTCAGTCTGGCTTAGTACCCGATACTGTCCATGTCACCCCTGCCAGGCACAGGTACTGTGTCCGTGGCCGGAGACAGTGATCCGTACAGCCTGGCAGGTACAGTCTGTGGCTGTCCCACAAACGCCTGTATTTGGCAGCCACAGAGGGGTACTGTGTGCATGCAGACACACACACATACTACCAACACGTAGGGCTAACACATACACACACACATCACATCAACACTGACCCATACTGTATTGTTGTCCCTCACACACACACACACACACACACACACACACACACACACACACACACACACACACACACACACACACACATGTTGATTGGATGAGTCATTGTCGGGCTCTGGAGAAACAATCACACACCCTGTGCATATGATGAAACTGTGCTACCTCCTGTCATCTGTGACATTGATGCAGGAGCAGGATAACATGGTGCTGATGCACAGGGTGACCTACTAGCAGTGTAGCAATGTTAGCATGTTGTGAACAGTAAAGTGTAATGATATCCATGTAGGTGTATCTGAGCAAGCATGATGCATCACAGCACTGATTATCAATTTAGTATTATTTACACCAGTGTTAATTCCAAACATGGATTGTCCACACATGTGCCAGTTGGCTGATGTATGTGGTACTGGCAGCATGTGTCGGTGAGTGGATGTTATGTGTGTGATGTGTGCAGTACAGATTTCAAGGTGTACATTTGTGAGCATGGTGAAGGTGCACTGTTTGCATGTATGTGCATGGTGGGCACATGGGAAAGGTGACATTCCCTGTATTACACAGTGTTAATACTTCATATTTCCTATTGGTGTCCAGTATGCATGTCACTACACATATGTCACAACTTGGGTACACATGTGTGTATGACATGGTATGACACTATGCTGTGGGTGATACTGTTGATATCAGTCATTGGTTAGCATTCTGGTAGTGTACATAAACTCAACAGCCTGATTTTAACCAATCGTTAGATGATGTCTTGACAACTGACACACAGCTGTAGGATACACAGTAGCATTAGAATCTTTCCGGTATTGTACTATACCAGTTACCAGTGGTAATGACCACCACACATTCTTGTGACCACTCCTGTTTGGCATGTGTCCGTCCTAGGTACAAGCAGACACACTAGGGATATGTACATCCACATCTGGTGATGCATCCAGTGGCCTACAAAGCATTCCCGGATTAGACACCTATCCTCCACAAGGGTATCATACAGACAGATACCTGTTGACAAACCCATGTTGTGAAGCTATGAGCCAACAATAGCATAGTCATCCACATTTACTACACATAGTATCCCACATTGGTAGTAGCACACAACATGTAGCAGAAGTACCGATGTGTACAAAAGGCACATGTGATTTCATCTGTCCTTTGATATCCACATTCACAAAGCTATGCTGATGTCCCTCAGTGTATCACATAAGCAATAAGGGGTCTGTATGCATATCCACGGAGTTGTTGTATACCCGTGCACACACGCACAAATATGGGCAGCTATATCGAGAATTAGGGAAAAAAAATTAATGTTTTACTTTTTATAACTGTGCTGGGGGTTTACAACATCAGGGAGTGTGGTGTTGGGTACATGGACATTTGAGCGGACTCGGTCTTGTGTCTTGACATTTTGCATTTCACACACTTGCAGGGGCATGGACCTTTACACTGCTCAGCAGTCGGACACACCCCCTGCTTGCCTGCATGGTCCGTGTTAGACTTGGGGTTGAGTCAGCATGCCCTCTTGAATATTCATGGCATGCTGACATCATACCATTTAACTGCAGCCTCCGAGTAAGACTTATTTAGTCTTACACAGAGGATTCGTGAATCTGGGGGAATATCTTCACTTGAAATTTGTGTATTCTTTCTTTCTTATGTTTGATTCCCACATTGGTCAACTAACTTTTTACAGTGTGTAATTCCAGAATGTTATGTGCAAAATCATCCTATTTAACCTCCAAGACACCTAGGATAAAAGGCCAAACCATTAAGCATGTCAGTGTTAACCAACTTTAAAAATATGAATAGGTTGAATGTCACATATGACAAAAATCTCACTGCCATGTTTCACACTTTCATTGCTGCTTGGTAGAATACCTTCCTATTTGTTAGCCAGTGTCTCTCTCTCCTTTTCATCACACACACACACACACACACACACACACACACACACACACACACACATATGCAGTTGCTATGGTTGTGTATGTTTGTGCACTAGCTGTTAAACACGGGACTGGAATTTGGCACCAGTTCAGACTAGAGTTCCTGCTTTACGTCTGCAGGCATGGCTAGTACCGTAGATAACACTTATTCGACTATTGAATGCAGATAAATGCAATTTTCTCTGTGAAGTGCTAATATAAATCAGTTGTCTGAAGATTCATTCTTTCATCATAGCATTGATGGTTTGAGTCTAGATGCATGTCACATTATTTCTTAATATGATGCTGTACTTCTCTGATATGTTTCATAACATGCATATTCATTTTTAATCAGTTAAGACCTTTAATTAACAGACTTGGAATAATGTTGCAAAAAGAATTTGCAAACACATCCATGACGATAAGGAAGATTTAGTGAACTACCCTTATCCTATTCATGTTTTAATTAGATTTTACCTATGCTACAGCTTCTTGATTCCCCGAGCCATCAGTTACTGGTACAGAGCATGACAGATGAATAATGAGGATGTACCCTAAAGATGGGCATTAATGACCCCTGACACCACCCTTTCATATGTGTCAGTATATCTGTCTCTATCTTCACCCCTTCTCTCTCATCACTTTGCACTGTTGGCTATTCATTACGCTTATGGATTTAAATGTCATGTTACGGCATATTCTGTCTACCATTACTTTGCTGAAGACGAAAACCTACATCTTCCTTTGGCAGAATAAGTTATCACTGTTCCTTCAAAGGTATGATTTTGAGACATGTGGTACAAGGTTTCCTTTCTGGAGTGCTGAGATAAGGATCAAGTCTAAACATGTATTTTTTTTTTCATCTTGATGGTTCGAGTCCAGCTTTAGGTGAAACTCTCATTGCTTGTTTTTATAAGTGTCTTTGCTGTGAATGTGTTGCCTAGGTATCTGTCTAAATCCTTCTCTTTTATCAGTTCTTGTCCTCAGCATTTGCATAACGTCTGGCAATGAACAAGTGTAGCATGTGATAACGCTAAATGGCATTTCAAGTGTTACTGCAAAATGTGGGGAATTTGTGCCTTACACTGCATTGTACACCCAATTTGTATTTTCCCTTGAAGCATGTCTCATATGTAATAGGTATAAAAGATTATTCAAATAGCCAATACTAACAGAGTTTGGCAAGGCAGCATATTTAGGATAGTCATTTCTATGTATTTTTAACATCACAATAAAAATGAATTATAATAATCACATTCTGATATCCTTTGTAAAATATGCATACAAGAATGGAACCCAGCATTATTTCTGCAGTTTCATTTAACACAGTGAGCTTACATCGTGTGCCACAGAGAAAGATAGGTAGACAGCTGGAGTTCTCTGTGAAGTACTGTGCAGAGTGCTGGCAGCCTCACATCCCTGCTAACCATGTTTGTGCTATAGAAAGTTAATCAAATTACAGTTTTCGCTTGTTCCTTCAGCAGAGAACTCTGTTTGCCCACCTCCTAATGTTGTACAAATGGGGAAGGCAAGCACAACAGTTCATTTTTGAATTCAGCTTTGGGCCTAACATGGAAAGGTATAATACAACATACAAAGCATATGTATGCAACATGTTAAGATAAAACAGATATGTTGTAAATGTAATTAGAATCACATTCTTATTTGTGAAAAGGCTGGCAGGGAGCACAACTGAACACCACTAAACACTGGTACTTCAGCCAGAGTTCAGAGTATTATCACACATGCTCTAACATTTTGCCATCATCTGCACACTTGCTTTTCTCAGCACTGCACTTTAGGAAGAGATTTTGAAAAGGAAGAAGTATTCTTACTGGCTTATTTTACTTCATTAGTTGAAAATTGCTTAATGTACTCATGTGAAATGCAGTGAACTGTGTGGTTAACTGACCACTTCATTCTGGACAGTTGGATCTGCACTAAAGCACAGACACTTACAAATGATATACAACCACATATAACCTTGGCACACATACTTCAACATTATTTATCCCTCCTGCAATGGGACATTAAATATTGTTTGGTATTTAATAGTCCACATTGACCATGCATGAGCACATGCCATTGCTAATATCAGTACCAGAAATTAAGGTTTACATACCATCATCATACCCTGATGATCCATGAACCACAGGTAGATGCCACTCTCAGTTCTGCAATATACATTAATGACAGAATAGCATGAGTCAGCAGTATGCATTTATTTTTGACCATAAGATTGCACTTAATCCTTCATATCAACAAATATGGAGTAGCTCAAAAACTTCAACATCACAATATCTTCTCTGACACAGAATGAGAAGGTAATCTTATCTACACTGAACTACTACCCTGCAAAGCTCAGCTTCTGTGGTAGCACCTATGTTAAGTTCAGTGCCCTCTAGATTGTTTAAATAAATACGTAGGGGGTTCTAGTCTCCCAGTAATCAATTTGTGTGTGTATACAGTTGTGTCAATGTGATCGTATGTTCTGCTGGCCTCAATAAAATAGCAGTCTGAATACACTTTTACACTGCAGGGTGAATCCACATCATTGTCAGACTCTTCTCCAACATCATCTTCTCTACAGCACAATGCTGATATCATCCTTTGTAAAGTGCACTCTCACAATGTAGAAGTCAGGTGTTTGTGGTGGCATTTGTGTTAAGTACTATGCTTTTTAGATTGTGTAAGTAGATAAATAGGAGGTTCTAATCTCACAGTAATCAATTGGTGTGTATGGAGTGGTGTGAATATGACTCGAGTGCTGACTGTGATAAAATAGTAGCTTGTATAAACTTTTACACTGCAGGGTGAGTCTACATCAGTATCAGACCTTTCTGCCAACATCATCCTCTGTGCTATACAACACTGATGTCATCCTCTGTAAAGTGCACTCTCACACTATAAAAGTCAGACTTCTGCTGTGGTGCTTGCATTAAATATTGTGTCCTCTAGATGGCATAATGGGAAATGGTATGGGGTTTAATCTCACAACAGTCAACGTGGGTATGTATGGAGTTGTGTAACTATGATCCTATTGCTAGCCTAAATAAAACAGTAGCCTCAATAAACTTTTACACTGCATGATGAGTCCACGTCAGTCCTTTCTCCAAAGTCATCTTTTCTGTAGCACAACACTGATGTCATCCTCTATGAAGTGCACTCTCGCAGTCTAGAAGGTGAACTTCTCAGAGGTACAGGCAAGCACAGGAGGACTATGGCTGAACAAGTTTGCAGATGCCTGCAAACTAGGAGCTATAATTGACTCTCCGGCTGACACAGACATCCTCCAAAAGAGTCTCACTGAGACAGATACCTGGTATCAAAATCATGGCCTCAAGCTAAATGCCAAAAAGTGCATAGTCATCCCCTTTGGAAAAAAACAAAGTGCCCACAAACTACCACATAGGTGGTAGTCCCCTAAATACCAAAAACAGAGTAAGGGATCTAGGGACCCAAGTAGATAGTAATCTCTCCTTTGATAATCACATTGCCAAAGTGGTTAGAAAATCCTTCTATGTAGCCCACCTAATCAGAAAAGGGTTTGCATCCAGATCAAAAGAGGTCATTGTGCCCCTCTACTCATCATTCATCAGACCCATCATAGAGTACAATGCCCCATTTGGGATGTACCTTACAAGACACCTGCAACAGCTGGAAAGACCACAGAAGTACCTCACCAAGAGGATCACTGGCCTCAAACAGATGCCCTATGCAGCTCAACTAAAGAAACTCCAGCTGTACTCGTTTGCATACCGCCTACTCAGAGGTGATCTCTGCCTGACATACAAGGCCATGTCCAACTGAGACTTGATGGACATGCTCCACCTAAAGAAAACCTTATCCCCTCGAGCCACATGCTCTAGGGATCTAAACCTCACCACAACAATAAATAGGATGTGCTGGAGGAATAGATTCCTGTCCCAGAGACTTCCCATGCTTTGGAACAAGATTACAATCTACATTAGGCAGAGCTCCTCGCTAACAATCTTCAAGAGAAACCTTGACGAGTGGATGGGAAACAGAAAGTTTACCCTGGGGAATAATTTCAGTGGCTCTGCTGGACAGAGGCAAAGAGAACTAATCTAAGAGGGTGGCGAAAGCCAACACATTCTGGCTAGGCTTATAAATGCCTTTGGGCAGATAGCCTAGTACCTACCTATGAACCTATGAACTTCTGGAGTGGCACATGCACTCATTCATTACATCTGAGAGACTCCTCCAAGTGCATCTGTAGTTAACTCCTACTGATGCCTCTAGACATCAAATATTGCTTGTTCATATTTGCATCAATAATTCCAAAAACCATGGTATGTACAAGGTTTTAAATGATTTCATATTAAAGCTTACACAATGACAAACTTAACTGCATTAGTATTTGACCTCTGTCTAGTGCAGGTAAAGAGATATTAACTGTTGTTTTTATGATATTACTTTATATAGATATAATTTTTACATTTTTCTAAATATCTCAACAACCAAGTAATACAGATAAAACACCTTAGCCTCACATAAAAGTTCTCAGCTAGATGAATAAAATGCTGCAGACAGTATGTGGGTAACTTGAGTGGTTGCTGAGATAAAGCCATGAAAATGTGTTTGTATTTGTGTGAGCATGATGAGTAGCTTGCATATGCAATTAGCACTGCTAATCGTCACACTACCAAGAAAACATCATGCAAGCTTCACATGAAGCCTACATGATTGTTCATGAATCCCACAGAATGTGTATTTCATATAATAGCATCTATCTACACACATACACACGTGTGCGCACACACACACACACACACACACACACACACACACACACACACACACACACACACACACACACACACACACACACACACACACACACACACACACACACACACACACACACACACACACACACACACACACACACACACACACACATAAAATATACTACAAGAGGGTCTCACAGCAACAAATGACTGGTGCCAAAGTCATGGCCTTAAGTTAAATGCAAAAAATGTATTATTATACCATTTGGCAAAATCACAGCCCCCACTGATTATCACATTGATGGCAACTCCCTAAGCACATAACCAGTGGTGAGAGACACGGATACTCAGGTTGACAACAATCTCACATTTGACCATCATGTAGCAGCAGTGTTCAAAAAAACCTTTTACTTGGTTCATCTCATAAGTAAAGGGATTGCATCCAGAAAAAAGAGGTTATTACCTCTATATACTCCCTCATTAGGCCAATAATTGAGTACAACGCCCCATTTGGTATGTACCTCTCCAAAACCTGTGCCAGCTGGAAAGGCCACAGAAATACTTCACAAAGTGAATCCATGGCCTCTAACACTTGCCCTATATGGACAGGCTCAAATCACTATCACTCTACTCGGTATTGTACAGATTGCTCAGAGGTGATCTGTGTCTCACCTAGAAGACAATCTCGGACCCTGCCCTAATAGAGATGCTTCATATCTGTAAGTCTAACTCCTCACACATTACCCAATCAAAAGGCCTAAATCTAATATGTGACATTAACAAAACATGCTGGGGAGACATTTTTGTATCCCAGAGGCTGCCCCTTCTGTGGAATTGACTCCACATACACGTCAGACATAGTACGTCACTGACACTCTTCAAGTGTACCCTTGATGAGTGGATGAGAAACCACAGATCTGTCCTAGGGATTCCACCTGTGTCCCTCATTGGCAGGGGTGACAGGTGCTGACTGAGGTTTCTTTTTTGGGGATAAACTCTTGGCTAGGCTTGTAAGGGCTCCATTAGCCTAGTAACCTCCTATGATCTTATGATCTCTCTCTCTCTCTCTATATATATATATATATATATATATATATATATATATATATATATATACACACACACACACACACACACACACACACACACGTGTGTGTGTGTGTGTGTGTGTGTGTGTGTGTGTCTGTCTCACATGTGTCTCTCTCTCTCTCTGTCTCTGTCTCTCTCTCACTATATATATATATATATATATATATATATATATATATATATATATATATATATATATATATATATATATACAGACACAAACACACACACACACACACACACACACACACACACACACACACACACACACACACACACATGCCATTCAGGATGTAAACAAGTGGGACTAGTGTTGTGTGGGTGTTGACAGGTTAGGATTACAGTAAGGGGTAGTTAAAGGAACAGCTTTAATTATCTGTGTCTGAGCCTGTGCTCAAGATACAGACAGCAATTGTAGGTAATGGGTTAAGGCAGGGTTACAGTTAACATGTATTAGTAAGGTGGTACAGGAGTGAGAAGTATTTTGATGTCTCTGTTTTGTGTTGTGTAAGTGTTATGGAAAGGGTTTTTCAGAGGTAAGGTGCAGGGTTATGGTTGCCATGCTTATGTAAGATGCTGCAGAGGAGGCAAATTATTTTGAAGTGTCTACATTATGGACTGTCTGTTTGTATTTTGGTGTCTGTTTGAGTTTTACATACCTTGACATGAATGAACCCCATTCCTAAGCCAGGGCATAATTAGAGTTCATGAAATCAGTATTGTTTGGGTCTTTAATGTTAGTCGAAAGTGCTTTCTCAGCAGCTGTAATGTACCCAGAATTGTCTTGCTCTGCAGTTCATATGGGGTTACAGAAACGTACTTAAGTATGATTATCAATTCTGTTTTACTAATGCTGTTGCTCCTACTACTACTAGAATTGTCCAGGCATCTTTCTTCGACATTACACTTGTTTCTGTTTGCAAATCCTGTGAAAGTATGCTTTGCCAAATATGCTTTTAATTGATAAAGTTTACTGCTGCCTGTTTCTGTTGAAAGGGTGCATTATATTGATTGACAGAACTGTCAGAGTAGGAGTATAAAAGATGATCCTTATGAGTGTGAGGTGTACTTGCATAAAGGTAAGTGTGACTTTCTTCTATGCTAAAGATTTTAGATATGTTGAAAGTTTCAGTATTAACGATAGGACTGTACAAGTAAGTATTTGCAGGTTAGGGTTAGAATTAGAGATAGCAAAAGGATTGACAAGTGGTGTGTGTGTGTGTGTGTGTGTGTGTGTGTGTGTGTGTGTGTGTGTGTGTGTGTGTGTGTGTGTGTGTGTGAGTGTGTGTGTGTGTGTGTGTGTGTGTGTGTGTGTGTGTGTGTGTGTGTGTGTGTGTGTGTAAATGCCTTGTGGGGTGGTACTGTTAGGAAAAGGTATTTTACTTAGGTAATAAGTAGGACTGCGTTTGGGTAATGCCAGTTTTAGGTACCGTATTTTGTTACATTTTTCAAACCAAAGAAAGCTAGTATAGCAGTCCTCTTTACTTAAACCAACTGGGTAATAATAACTGTTATGATGAAGAATCCTAGAGACTGGCATGACTTTGTCTCTTTTAAAATTCAAAGATATCTTCAGTTTTAGGAATAGTGTTTTGTCAAGTAACAGGCTTCATAATTTCATTATTATTTTTACCACTGATATAGTGTCATTTACTTAGTTACATTCTGTTGATGGGTATTCTGCTGACTTAAACTAACATTATAGCTGGTTTTAGGCGTCCATAGCTGTGGGATGCCCCATAATCATCCATGACTATGTGTGGGCCATGCAAAAGCTGCTACTAATTGGGGATAAAAGTGATATGACACTGATGGGATAAAGCTAGTAATCAGTGAATATATATAAACAAGGTAAAAAGTTAAACACTAGAGATAAGCAGCCCAGAGTGATAGATCTCATTGCTTACCAGGGAATTTAAGAGAAGATGCCCTTGATCTTCAAGAATAGTTTTCTCTTTAAGTGAGTTTTTTAAAAGCTGTTAGAACATCAGATACTATAATTCTCAAATTCTTTGCTCAAGAATTCTTGGTAAAGCCAAAAAATAATAGCAGAATAAAGGCTCAGAATCAGAAACACTTTTTAAATATTATCACTTAAAAGGTTAATAGAATTACACACTTTGCAGCAACATGAATTTTTGGACAATATAAAGTACGAAACTCTAATGTCTGGCATATTTTTTTGTTTATTTTAATGTCTGGCATTATTGATCATCTGTAAGTCTGTATGATTTACCAGCAAATCATTTTTTTTTATGAGGGACAGAGAAAAATGTGAGAGAAAAAGGGATTCTTTGTTTAGCTCCTAGCCTAGAGGGTTTGTCTTGCCATATAAGTGTTACATCTTGTGTTATTTCTGCTAAAATATCTGAGCTTTAGCTGGCTAAGATCTACCTGCAGTCAACTGTACATATAAGCGAATTTAAGTAAACTTTTATCTGCACTTTTTCATATAGTACTGCATTTTATTTATTTTTTCACTGAATATTAATTGAATTGAAAATTGTGGTCTTTGTGTCTCTACAGAGAACTTGTTAGAAGTTAGCCATTGGTAGCAGTAGGGGGAAGTTTCATTTCATTGATATTCTTTGTTTAGCTCCTAGCCTAGAAGGTTTGTCTTGGCATATAAGTGTTACATCTTGGGTTATTTCTGCTTAAATATCTGAGCTTTGGCTGGTTAAGATCTACCTGCAGTCAACTGGACATATAAGCTAATTTAAGTACACTTTTATCTTTACTTTTTCATATAGTACTGCATTTTATTTATTTTTTTCACTGGAGATTAATTGAATTGAAAATTGTGGTCTCTGTGTCTCAATAGTTAGTTCCCCACTCTCCCTCCCTGTTCTTGTTTTGGTGTTAATCTTGGTGGCTTTGAAATTGCCTGCCCCTCTTGTAAATTTGTATTTGGATACTCCTTCTAGGTCCATCTCATTTGCTCACTCAGCTGAGTGCAGTGAGATCATATTCTGATTTCAGGCACTCCTACTAGTCCCATCTTTTCAGCTGTATCCACTGTGTACAAAGAGCATTTGGGAAGGACAACCCCTGTAGCCTCTTAATCCTGCTCTGTTCCCTCCTTCAAAAAAAAAAAAAAAAATATATATATATATATATATATATATATATATATATATATATATGTACTGTATTCACTGTAATATTGCTACACACTCAAGTGTGCTAGCCTGCACTGCATTTGAATTGTATTTACTGCTGTTTTAGCTGCTTTTCTGTAAATAAAAAAAAAATCTAAATTGTTTCCTGTCTTTCCTGTAACTAGTCTAGTCCAGATACAAACTTGCCGTATCCAGGACTGTTGGTAAGCTTCTGAGCCCCCCAAGCCTTTCCGTGTTGGATGGAAGCCTTCTAGTTTATCAGTGGGAGTGGTAAGCAATAGGTAGCCTATCTACCACAAGAGGAGTGGGTTTTGGCCTAGAAATTGTAGTTTATTGGCCGTTTGGACAGTTTTCTTTCTCTTTCAACTTTCTGGTTTAAATGCCTGCATATGCATTTGTTCCCTGCCTTTTATGTAACTAGTCTAGTCCAGATACAGATTTGCTGTATCCAGGACTCTTTGTAAGCATCTGAGCCCCCCAAAGCCTTTCTGTGTCAGAAGGAAGCCTTCTAGCTTATCAGAGGGAGTGGTAAGTACTAGTCTATCTACCACAAGAGGAGTGGTTTTTGGCCCAGAAATTGCAGTTTATTGACCATTTGGGCAGTTTTTCCATTCCTTTCAACTTTCTGGTTTAAAAGCCTGCATTTGCGCTTGCTTGTGCTTGTCACAGGAAAGGCAGGAAACTTGTTACAGAAAAGGCAGGAAACAAGTGCATTTGCACTTGTTTCTGCCTTTCCTGTAAGTAGTCTAGTCCAGATACAGATTTACTGTATCCAGGACTGTTGGTAAGCTTCTGAGCCCCCCAAGTCTTTCTGTGTTGGAGGGAAGCCTTCTAGCATATCAGTGGGAGTGGTAAGACTGCGTTTGTGCTTGTTTCCCGCCTTTCTTGTAACTAGCCTAGTCAGGTACAGATTTACTGTATCCAGGACTGTGTGTAAGCTTCTGAGCCCCCGAGCCTTTCTGTGTTGGAGGGAAGCCTTCTAGCTTGCCAGTGGAAGTGGTAAGTAATAGATAGCCTATCTATCACAAGAGGAGTGGTTCCTGGCCCAGTAATTGTAGCTTATTGGCCATTTGGGCAGTATTTTCCATCTCTTTCAACTTTCTGGTTTAAAAGTCCACATTTGCGCTTGTTTCCCTCCTTTCCTGTAACTAGTCTAGTCCAGATACAGAGTTGCTGTATCCAGGACTGTTGGTAAGCCTCTGAACCCCCACAAGCCTTTCTGTGTTGGAAGGAAGCCTTCTAGCATGTCAGTGGGAGTGGTAAACACTTTTGTAGCCTATCTACCACAAGAGGAATGGTTTCTCACCCAGAAATTGTAGTTTATTGGCCATTTGGGTAGTTTTCCATCTCTTTCAACTTTATGGTTTAAAAGACTGTGTTTGCGTTTGTTTCCTGCCATTCCTGTAACTAGCCTAGTCAGGTACAGAATTGCTGTATCTAGGACTATGTGTAAGCTTTTGAGCCCCCAAGCCTTTCTGTGTTGGAGGGAAGCCTTCTAGCTTGCCATTGGAAGTGGTAAGTAATAGATAGCCTATCTATCACAAGAGAAGTGGTTCCTTGCCCAGAAATTGTAGCTTATTGGCCATTTGGGCAGTATTTTCCATCTTTTTCAACTTTCTGGTTTAAAAGTCCACATTTGCGCTTGTTTCCCTCCTTTCCTGTAACTAGTCTGGTCCAGATACAGAGGTATTGTATCCAGGACTGTTGGTAAGCTTCTGAACCAACACAAGCCCTTCTGTGTTGGAAGGAAGCCTTCTACCTTATCAGTGGGAGTGGTAAGTACTAGGTAACCTATCTACCACAAGAGGAATGGTTTTCGGACCAGAAATTGTAGTTTATTGATCATTTGGGCAGTTTCTCCATCTCTTTCAACTTTCTGGTTTAAAAGCCCAAATCTGCGATTGTTTCCCACCTTTCATGTAACTAATCTAGTCCAGATACAGATTTGCTGCATCCAGGACTGTTTGTAAGCTTCTGAGCAGTGCCAAAGTCTGTTCTTCAATTTTTCCCTTAGATCTGCTAGTTCTCTCCTCTCCTGCACTTTTACTAGCTTGTTAGTTTAGTACTTTACCAGACTTCTTGTAGCAATTATTGCAGTACACAAAAGTGCTACCAGCACTAAATGTGCTACAAGAAAACAGCTCCAGTATTTATTAATGCCCACCCCTCCAGGCATGTCTAAAGGTCAGTTTCCTGTGCTTTCCCCTATTAACCTGGTGAACTTGGGAGTCTTGAGGCAATGTAGCAACTGCCTCATGTACACTGACAACCCTCTCCTCTTACCCCCCAATACTCAAACTTGTGAGAGATGCACTTATATATCTAAACTGGAAGCTACACACTCTCCAGCCAAGACCAGAATAGCTGGGTAAGATGCCACATGGAACACATAGCCCTCTAGAACACAGACCAGCATTGCCTTCACATAAAAACACAAACCATACACCCACCTTCGTGGAGGCTCTCAATAAAAATCTAACCAAACAGCAGAGACCTCCAAGGCAGAAACGCACTCGACCACCTCAACGCAACACTAATCATGAGACACATAACTCTCCTAAACAGTGTGCCACTCAACCAAAGCCCCTGAGGCAAAACATCATGCCCAACACACTAGTCATAGGTGACTTGATAGTGAGGCGCACTGATATCCCACTGACTAGGTTGAATATAACAGTCAGCTGCCTGTCAGGTGCCAGAATCCACCACATAACGCACGCACTCAGGTCCCTCAACAACAGGTACAAATATTACTCTGTCATTGTACATGTAGGTGTAAATGACCTGAGATGTACCTCCCTGGACTACATGAAAAAAGCTATGGAGGAGCTCTTGGATTATGTAGCCCAGATGGGTATGCCCCTAGCCCTGAGCAGCATTCTACCATCACCCAGAATTATACCACAGTACAAGTAGAAAATGATTGATTTCAACAAATGGCTAAGTTTCTGGTGTCATTCTAAGGTGATCCAGTATCTGTTTGCCTGGGATGACATGATTGACAGACCTCGATGCTTTACCAGAGATGGCCTGCATCTGTCACCCCTGGGGTTCTGGTTACTGGCCAAGGCTCTTGCCACCCCCTATAGTGCCTTTTTAGGCGGTGTTCCAAAGACCAAATTACCCCCATAACAGCTACTAACAAATGCAATTTGAAGGTCATGCTACTCAATGCTAGAAGTCAAAATCTCAAAATGCACTTGCTCGAGGTACTCCTTAAAATGGAGAACATCAACATCTGTGCTGTAACAGAATGGAGAACATCGACATTTGTGCTGTAACAGAGACCTGGTTCAAGGCAGCAGAAAACACCCCTGCACTACCAGGCTACAACTCATTCCTCATCTTTCGGCCCCAGAACTTGGAGCAAAGCTCCAAAGGTGGTGGTGTTTCCATATTCATAAAGGATGTGCACACCTCCAGAATGGTAACCCATCATAACGCATCTGAGATACTTCAGGTGCAGCTAACATTGGTTAAGACAGCAATTCAGGTCATAGCCTGCTATAGGTCCCCAGCCATGTCCCAAGATTCACACTCCACATTCCTAAGCAACCTGAAGAATATTAGGGTCCAACCTAACACTCTCATACTGGGCGACTTCAACTACCCCTCCATTAACTGGGAAAACTACTCAACAACACTTGCTCAATGCTTTCTGGAATTCATTAATTCCAATGCGCTGGACCAACTTGTTCTTACCCCCACTAGAGGTAGCAACATCCTTGTCATGGCCATGGTCATTACTAACATGGGCGACCGTTGCTCTACACCAATAGTCGACTCCTCCCTGGTTAGATCCGATCACACCATGAAAAACTTCTCCAAAGCTAACTTTGAGCTCCTAAAAACAGAGGTGGCTAACTTCACGGCACCCATGCAAATGGAGAATAGTTGCATGACCGGCATATCATACACCAATGCACTGTATGAACATGTACATAAATGCTTGGATCTCACCATACCCAATAGAACTAAGATGCTCTCCTCAAAAAAAAAAGAAGCCAATCTGGTAGTCACCGGCCATAAACAAACTCTACAACAGAAGAAGGAAACTGATGCAGAATAAGGTGAAGTCCCAAGACTGGAAAAACTCCCTTATCAGCTTCAGCAAAAGGTTGAGATCCCTCATCAAATCCTCTAAAGCTAGCTATGAAAACAGGATTGCAGCAGATAGTAAAGACAACGACAAGGCCTTCTATAGTTAGGTAAAGAATCTCCATGGCAATACCCAGATCTACCCTGAGCTACTGCACAATGGTATCTTCTATACCGAGCCAACAGATATTGCAAATATACTGGTGAACAGATTCAGTGCTAACTTTACCCCTCTCCCCTCCTCAAAGGACCAATCACAATATCATTAGATTGCCAGGCACCCAGTATTACTGCTGCACAGGTTAAAACAGCACTGTCCAAGGCCAAGACTACAGCTTCTATGGGACCTGACAGTATTCCTGGCTGTGTTCTACATGAATTACAGAGTGAACTGGCACCTCACTTGTGTGCTCTGTTCAGTCACAGCCTCACCTCAGGCTTCATCCCTACCGAATGGTGCACTGATACAGTCATCCCTCTCCAAAATGGAACAGCGACTATAGACACCGGGAACTATCTCCCCATTAGCTTGACAAGTCTCATATGCAAAGCTATGGAATGCATCATCATAGACCTAATAAACAAGGATATAGGGAATCTCCAAACTCTGGATCCTACACAGTTTGGTTTTGTGAAGGGTAGATCATGCCTGCTCAACTTGATTGACTTGACTTCTTTGAGTCAGTCACCAGAGCTGTGGATGAAGGTAAGGTGGTTCATGCAGCCTATCTTGATCTGGCCAAGGCCTTTGATACCATTCCCCACTCAGGAATCATAGAAAAACTTACTAAGCTAGGCATCAACTCCTATATCACTAGATGGGTTGCAAACTGGCTCACAAATAGAACCCACAATGTGAAAGTAACTGACTCCATGTCAGACTGCAGACCAGTCATGAGTGGAGTCCCACAGGGTTCAGTCCTGGGTACTCTCCTGTTTGGTATCTACTTCTCTGAAGTCCAGGCCTACACAAAGGGACTCTGGCTGACAAAGTTCTCAGATGATTGCAAGTTGGGAATTATTATTAACTCCCCAAGTGATGTTGACAGCCTACAGAAAGGCTTCAATGAGACCAACGACTGGTGCCAGAACCATGGCCTTAAGCTCAATGCCAAAAATGAGTCTTTATCTCCTTTGGGAAAAACCTGGTTCCCTTGAATTACCACATTGATGGTAGTCCACTGAACATAGAAGGCGTTATAAGAGATCTGGGAACACAGGTTGACAGCAACCTCTCTTTTGACCACCACATTGCCACTGTGGTCAGAAAGTCCTTCTATGTTGCACATCTCATTACTAAGGGTTTTGCATCCAGGAAGAAAGAGGTCATTGTCTCCCTCTACTCTTCCTTCATTAGGCCAATCATCGAGTACAACACCCTATTTGCCATGTACCTCACTAGGCACATGAAACAACTGGAGAGACTGCAAAAGTACCTCACAAAAAGGATCCTAGGCCTTGAACACTTGTCCTATATGGACAAACACACACTCCAACTATTCTCTGTCTCATATCGCCAAAGCCATGTCTGACCCAGCTCTGACAGAAATGCTACATCTAAAGAAATCTTTATCCCTCTGCACCACACGCATCAGAGACCTCAACCTTATTACCACAATCAACAGAACATGCTGGAGGGACAGGTTCATAACCCAGAACACTGCCCATGCTATGGAACAGACCTCCCATACATGTCAAGCAGAGCAACTCACTGGCCCTCTTCAAGAGAAATCTTGATGAGTGGATGGGAAATAGAAAATTCACCCCAGGGATCACTCCAGTGGCTCTACCCGACAGAGGCACTAGGGACTAAGGTTGGGTGGCACAATGCCAGGTTAATCCTATGGGCTAGGCTTGTAAGGGCTCCAGGGCCATTAGCCTAGTACACACCTATGAATCTAAGAACCTATGTAATTTCTGTGAAATCAGGGACAGGTATGCATTAGTCCTGATAACTGCCACACAACAGTCACTGATCAGGTGTGGCAGTACTAGTTTTACAAAGGAGTGGCAGTACTAGTTTCACACAGGAGTGATAGTACTAGTGTCACATAAAAGTGGCAGTGCTAGTGTCGCACAGGAGTAGCAGTACTAGCAGAAAAAAAGACAGAAAATCCACCCAAGGATGGCCAATCAATGAACTCCACAAGTGTTCCAATTAAAATGTAGTCCTTTAATACGAATAAAACTTCGACTTGAAAATAAAATGAAAAATAAAAAAACTCAAAACTGTCCCTTGAAGATATCCGATAAGTGCTTTCAACTGTTGTCTTCCTCAGATCGTGGAGTAGCAGTACTAGTTTCAGACAGGAGTGACAGTACTAGTGTCACACAGCGTATTGCCATCTGCTGAAATCAGTTTAAAACTAGTATGAATATCACTTATGCAACTGTGTATGTGTGTTTGTTTGTGTGGGAGAGTGGGGGCTGAAGTATGAGAGTAACAATCTGGCTATAAATCTTTTCACTTTCTGTCACAAATAGCAGCAATGCTATTTTGCTTGCGTGGGGGTTATGGTTGCACTGCATTTAAGAATATCAATTTGGGCATGATTTATTTCACTTACCATTACAAGCATAGATATTACTCATAGTAGATGGCTATCTTTGTTCCTTTGGCAGAAACAGGATATATGTGAATGCAACTGCTCATTGCCACCATTTCAGTGCACAGCATTGCCATTTCACAATGCTTTGTTGTGGCTGAATTTTTGGCTGTGGCTTTTTCCATGTGGAGTCTGCATGCCCTTCCTGTCCCTATGTGCTTCCATCCATGTGTTCTGGATACTGCCAGCACAGCTATCTGGAATTTTATAAATAATTATATGTCATTTGTGAATATCAACATGATTTATATAAGATGCTTGTGTTACAAATGTATTAGAACTGTATGTCATGTGTATATCAGACTGCTGGTACATAAGTTGTGTGTTGAAAAGGTTTTTACAAAGTGCTGTTTGAAATGTAACCACAGTGTGCCCTATTGGAATAGAACATAAATGTACATGCACTATTGTAACTGTTTAAATGTGCATATTTTAACAGTGGAAACTGGAATACAGGAGGTTTACTTCAGAAAAATAGCTGAAATTAAATTACTTTATGGCTACGCAATAAAATATGCAGTTTTCATTACAGCTACAGACACAGTGTCTGTGCTGAGAAGCTTCCTACATTGTTTTCAGAGTGAACTAATTATTGCCTCTGAAAGTATGAAGGAATGCAATTGTTTTATGACTTCCAGCATCTGCCAAAGATCTGAGGTCTATGTATTTTCACAGGTAGATGCTAAATACTGCCAACTTCCAGCAGTGGGAGTTTCACCTGGGACAGAGTCAGATGACATGAAATGATGTCATTCTGCAAGCTAACCCAGCAGTAATATTTGAGATATTAATTTGAGAACCCTCTGAGAGAAACAGTGCATTGTGTATGCTGTCTTGAACCTGCCAACAACAAGAACCATTCACCATACATCTGCCCTTGCTCTGATGAAGTAAGTTACTAGGGAATAGTATAATTCTCTTAGATATAGTCAGGAATATGGCAAAGCTTAGTTTAGATATTTTTCTTTATTTATTTGACATTGTCCTGCAATGTTTTTTTAAATATTTCTTGTGAATTTGAACTCTGATGTCACTGTGATTATATACTGATTTTCTTGTTCTTTTATTATTTATTATTAAATATATTTAAACCTTTCATTGTGGCTGATGTGTCTAGGGATATTTAAGTTTTGAGAGTACTTGCATATTTATTTGGTGACACTGTGTGGGACACTTCTAATAGCCTTGCTCTTGGTCAAACTGCCATTTGTATTAATAGTAATATTACACAGTCGGATTGGACACCCTTTGTTAAGGGCCTTAAGGTAGCTGATAAGGAATTGGCTGGTGACAGTGACAACTACCTGATAGTCTGGGCAAAAGGACGCATAGCTAGTGAACTTGTGCCAGCCTTTCCCAGGTGTATGTGTGTAAATCAAACCTCAAAGAGTGTGTGTGTGTCAGCTACTTGGGCAGGAACACGAAGCACTGGTTGGACAGAGAGGGTGCTGGAGGTCTTGGCTTGGCCACTCAACTGAGATCTCAAGTCTATAGCTGTGCCAGTGGGGAGTCTTATTGGGGATCTGGAGAAAGAGGGAAAAACCAGTCCTGGCCTGACTGTGGTCTATGTGTGCTCTTAAGGGAAATTGCACTTGATGGAAAGAGCTGCATCTGGAAATACTATGCACCTTTTATCCTGCCAGTGTACGTCACCCACTATTGCGAGTTGTGAGGATTGAGGCTCCTGGATTACTGGTCCAGTGGTGGGTCATCACAGTGAACATGCAGTGTTTGTGTGTGTGTGCACTCATGTGTATGTATGTGTGTGTGTGTGTGTGTGTGTGTGTGTGTGTGTGTGTGTGTGTGTGTGTGTGTGTGTGTGTGTGTGCATGTGTGTGTGTGTGTGTGTGTGTGTGTGTGTGTGTCTGTGTGTGTGTGTGTGTGTGTGTGTGTCTGTGTCTGTGTGTTTAGAATCTCACTGATTTTTATTTGCACACACACAACAATGTTAGGAACAAATGTAGCACTTTTGTGTAGCAGTAAAAATATAGTTAATGAGTAATGTTCTTTTAAAAATATGTCATAATCACATCACAGAACATTCAGACCTTCAGAACATCTAGGCATCTGGTGGCTGCCACAGCCCAGATTGTATAAATGGATTTCAAGCTAGGCTTAGTGGTGGCCTCTGCCCTCGTCCCCACCTATTCTAAAACCAGAACTGCTCAGAAATGTGCACAGAAGGGTGCTGCAGTTGTGTGTGGGGCTGGAGATGGTGTGGACATTACTTCTTTCATTTTCATCACAGTCAAACATCAGAGGTGTGTACAGGAGGTCATTAGAGATTGTTTTGGGGCTGTGAACAGTATAGTCATTTTTTCTTTTAATTTTCTCCACATACCTCAAGGGTGTGCAAAGAATGTTTCTGTAGGTTGTCTGGGACAGTGTACTGTCTAGGAGCAACAAGTTTGATGATATTACTGTAATCATCCTTTTTTTTAAATTTCTTCACAAATACATACCAAGCAAATATACATGTAGATGTATTTGGGGAGTAGGGTGATGAATGAGGAGGCATGCTTTGTAAATGTATGACAACAGTCACCTAAAATACATAACTGTGGCCATTTGAACTGCTGCTTTTACTGCAATGTAACTCCAGAATGATGCAGAGACAGTGATTGTCTTATTTTTGGAGGGTGGGAGTAAAGAGGCAGGCACCATTGATGGATAAAATTTATGTACCCTCTCAGACATTTGCTTTGTTAGCTTAATGTGAGATACTATTTTTGTCACCTTTGAACATTAAGCCTTGGGCACAATTTATGTCTTCCTTGAAAGAAAAAATAGGACTGAAATTATTTTCTTACTTATGATTTTTGTTCAGATCACCACTTAATCAAATAGTTGGGAAAATGCTCTAAAGTATATCTGAGCATTTGCAACCATATAGCTTCTTGGGGCATAGTGGCCCCCAGAACTCAGACTTCATTGAGTTATTTCCTACACTGTTATTACCCTGCTGTCTTGATAACATACAGTATGTTGAAAGGATGAAGGAAAAAGTAAAACAGAACAGCAACACTGAATTTCTTTCCTCATTTACATTTTTTGCTCCAGCTACCATTCAATGAAAAGGTTGCAGATGAAATAAATACAATGCACTTCGGGGCATGTAGGAAAGTCATGGCTTCTTGAAAAGTTGACGAGGAAATCAAAATGTGAAAAAAGGAAGAAACATGTGGATGGTATAGGGAATCTGAGATGGAAGGAAACAGGGAGGGACCTCTGGAGGATTTGTGCTGGGGGGGGGGGTGGTAAAATTGTAGGCAGTGGGGATTACCATGGAGACAATTGTCTATGCCATTATTTGCTCAAGGCCAGCAATGTACATAGGGTTGTTGTAATGTATCATCATTGCAAGTAAATGTCCCTTTGTGGGATAGGCCAACACAGCATGGGGACAGACCTCTTAAATTGAAAGAACATTGTAGCTACAGTTCAGTCTGTGTGAAGTATTCCTAAAACTCTGCAGCAAGAACTAAAAGGTTGCTTCGGGTGGTCGGTGAATCCAAAAACCACTGCCTCCAACTCACTACTAGTACCAACCATGGCACCAGGAACAAGACACTTAAAGTTTATTAGACATCTTATTAAGACAGTTGAGTGCTTTTGTTCAGTAGTATGAACTTCATCAGAACTGAAGTAAGTCTACCATACATTGAACTTATACTTTGAGCAATTAATTTCCACCAATGAAAAGTAAAACATTGTTAAATTAATAAATTAAATAATCAAATAATAGAGACCTATTCAAACTTTAAAGAGAAATTGTCCCTATAAAAGCACCACATACATACATTTATATACTGACTTACATTACTGACGTTGTACAGAATATCCAGTAAAATCATCTGGTAAAATACAAATAATATAACAAATGCAAGTTAAAAATACAAATAAAGATTCTAATAGATAAAACTTCTGCAAAAATGTATGTAAAGTTATAATTTAGCTGCTCTTAGTTTTAAAATGGCTGCTGTGGAGATTGCATTGTTTAATTCAGGGGATCTATTGGCTTGTAGGTTAAATTGCCAATATAGCTCCCAGTATTCAAGCAAAACTTCCCAATGGCCGCAGCTCAGATTTTTTTTTTTTGCTCATGCTCAAGACATACAATTTGTACTTACTTTGGCAAGCTTAACCAAACAATTAGTTTCTACATCATGTGTAATATCATATATATTTTCATATATATACATTTCTTCAATGCCCCTTCCATTTTGCCAATGGAAAAGGCACCACATTGGCAAGTACAAATACAGACAACTCCAGAAGTGTTACAATTAAAATAACTCTGAACTCTTAAATCTCTTCTGTGGCTATTCAAGTGTATTACCTCAGCATTACTTATGTAGGGGCATTGTTTACAGCTACCACATTTATATGTGCCTTTCAGTGTCTTGTTCCTGGTGCCATGGATGGTATTCATAATGCACTGAAGGCAGTGGTTTTTGGATTTGGTTCTGGTTTGATCTCTGCCTTAGCCACTTTTTCCTCATTTCTCGCTATTGGGTGGTGTGTGGCAGTGACAGGGTGATACTTAGACTGAAGTGTCTGGGATCCCCAACTTGATGCTTGCTGGAGTCTCCCAACTAGACACTTGTTGGTACTCTCACAATGCTAACACAGCCCTGGTGCTGGGGCATGGGATGTTATGTCAATATGTCACACCAAAACATTCCCAAAATTCAGATTGATTTGGTGGAGAGATCCATAAATAGAGTTAAGAGTTCTACTGTTGCTAGATCTGACAATTTAAATGGGTATTTTTTAATAAAGCTAAGGAATGTATTATTTCTTAAATTTCTTATTTATTCAACATGTCCATAACCAAAAGGCATGCGGCTTCAGTGTGGAAGACAACTTTAATCATCTCATTACACAAAGGAGGAGATATGGACAATCCAAAAAATAATAGAACAATACACTTGACTTGTATTTTAAGCAAATATTTTAAAAAGACATTACTAACATGTATTGAGGGACATAATGTCCATATCAAGGATATTTCACAACGTGGTTTTATTTTTGGCAGATCATGTATCATAAATTTGATTAATTTTTATTTGAATGTCATCAAGGCATGGGAGGCAAAGACCTTAACCATTATGCAAACCGGTCTCTTTGGCATTGAAACAAGAGAGATAGGGACTGTTAACATGACAACCTGACCCCATGTAGAAAATGGGAAAAAGGGGGTTGATGATGATGTCATCAAGGCATTGGATAGTGATTTACTACAATATGTAGCTGCTAGAGTGTGCTGAACCACGAATAAAATATTAAAATAAATTCTGCTGTAAATAAGCTTCAAAATAAAGTATAGAATAAAAAGTTTTGCTTAAATGTAGGAATAGAGCTTAACAATGTAAAATGGGCATCCATACTATGTATAAATAAGCGGTGTGTTGAAAAACAGGGAACATCTATTAATACACATGCTTCCTCACAGTATCAGCAGAAATTCTAAAAACAATTTTGGAAAGCAAAAATTGCATGCGTTTCTCACATCAGTAGAACAGTTCAATGTGCTTCCTCACAGATGTTTCCTTACAGACTTCTGTTAATGGACATGTCTTCTCATGGAATCAGCAGAAAAACAATCCCGAAAGGCAAATATTGCGTGCATTCTCACAACATCAGCAGAAGTGCTTACAAGTAAATATTAACTGGTTTCTCAGAAAAACAGCAGGAAAGTCTAAAAACAGACATTACATGTTTCCCCACAGATGCTTCCTTACAGAGTCCGAAAAAAGACACTAAAAGAAAAAAAACAGGATCTAAAGTTTATGATTGAAATGGTATATAAAGACTGTAAACTAAGCTGTGTTAAGGTATGTAGGAACTCAAGTTCTGAGGTAAATGGAGAATGAAAAGGTTATCGTCTGTATTTGTACTGAAGAGCAAACTTTGGACATTAAAGCTGAAGCTGTAACAGTATAGTATGCATTGTTTACTATAAAAATAAGTGGTTTATTAGTAACTGCACTTAAAATTAATATAGTACAGTGCTGCAAATTATATTTTGTTATCAGCATGTAGCCTGCAAGGATCTATGTCTTAAACAGACTTCAAGTACAGCTATGCAAGACTATGTGTTATAACCAG
This sequence comes from Protopterus annectens, assembly GCF_019279795.1. Taxonomy (NCBI): domain Eukaryota; kingdom Metazoa; phylum Chordata; order Ceratodontiformes; family Protopteridae; genus Protopterus; species Protopterus annectens. Next base: position 421,523,445 of record NC_056731.1, read on the forward strand.
ACTTTGATTTCAACAGTAAACAGCCAACAAGACTCTGTCTCTTAATCCGACTTTGGTTTCAGCAGCACCATCAAAATGAATTATTCAGTGGTGAGTCTAGCCTGCATCCAAACACAGTGGGAGTGATGCCTTGTATAAGGTCACTCCAGTAAAGGCGCAGTAACTAAAATGTATGAGTGAATCCTGAACAGGAGCACTCCAATTTATACAGCTTGCAGCAGTACAGTTTTCAGACGTCTGAATCCAGAGTGAGACTGCTGTGCAGGAAGGTCGCAATGCCATAAATTCTCCAAGTCGGTGAAGTCTAAGGTTTTGAATCTGTAATTGCCTGTTTCATTTCACTAGCTTTTTGGGTGACTACAGGGAATTTCCATCCATCTGCAACAACAGACTGATCACTTGTTTACTTGCTAAGTGCTAAGACTTTTTTCTGTGTCACATAGAAGTATGGATGCTATTAGGGACTGTAGTAAAAAATGTAAACAGAACTTTACTCTCAATGTATCAGAGCAACCAGGCAAAATATGGGACAAAATGCAATGTTGGTATACATAGCACATTAGTAAATGTAAAACATAGGGCAAGTTGATACTCAAGCATTATGTAAGTGGGTTATAACATTTGACTGGTATCTTAAGCAAAAAAAATGTGGTGTGTCATAATAAATGTTTATTGTGCGAATCATCTGAAACTGCTTTCTGTGTGCAATGCCATAAAATACAGTGCGACCATTGTTCAAAGGTTAGACTGTAAAGAGAAACCTTTTAATGGTGAAGAACCAGCAAAAGGTGAAATGCTTACATTATATCCAGCTGTTAGACAGTTATGTCCTGTTACTGCATTAATCTCAGAGTTAGAATAGCAGTCAGATCAATTACTGAAGATTATCCTGTAGATCTTATTGCACCCTTTAAAGATTATGTAGAAAAGTGGAATGAAACCACTGCTCAGCATGAAACAGATAAGGACAGCAATGAGGTTCATGACAAATTGACAGAAGAGTTTAGTAAACTCTTAAAAGACAAACAAGGTGAGTTCAGAGAGTTCAAAAAATACATACAAGAACTTTGTTAAAAGTGCATAGGGGCCCTACAATTAACAGAAGATTCTGCTAAAAAGTATCATAACACCTGTAAAGAATTACAAAAAGAAATTGCAGACATTAAATGGTGCTTACAACATAAGGAGAATGAATTAGCCAAGCTGAAAAAGACTAATTTACAGACCTCTTAAGGAAGAATTGCAAAACACTAAACCAGCACAAATTATGGAACAGGGAACCACTGCAGATCTGTATACACAACCCAGACTATTGTAAAGTTTACCACAGTGGGATGATAAAAAAGGCATATTTTACAACATGCTTGCATTTGAAGAGTGGGTAGCATACACAGCAGGATCTGATGTATGGACAAATGCCTCACTCAGATGTTTTTGGATTTTTATTCCCAAATGTTTTAAAACTTTCTTCCAGTTAAATCAAAAGGACTATAAATTAGATGATAAAGTAGGACGTATGACCACTGTTCTTATGGCATACACACAGGAGCAGCCACTCACAGCTGAGCTGTTAGATAATTTTAAAATCACCATCTCAGATAAATTAATGGAGCAAGCTGAACACTTTAAACCAGTGCTTCAGATCATATACCAAAGATCAGAAGAGGACATACAACAAAAGGATATACAAAAACAGTTAGTACACTGTTTTTAGAGCAAGTAAAAGGGTTCCAGGGGATATTAAGTGCATTTATTAAGAAAACTCAAATACCCATCATAGCTCTCAACCAATCAGGGAAAATTTCAACAGAATCAAAGCCAGAAAAAAATCAGGGACAATCGGAGACACATTTAAAATATTAGTGCTATTAACTTGAGACATTCACAGAATCACAGCATATGAATTAATGTACATTTTCTGAAGTAAAAGAAGTCTACAACTCTTAAATATTGTCATTAATCATTAAGTGAAATTCACTAACTTTTGTCCAAAGGTCACCATTTTAGGAGGAATTAAGGAGAACAGAGCAAAAATTTGAGTCATATTCAGGGACGTCCCTGAAAAATCATGGACAGTTGAGAGGCTTTAGTACAAAAACTAATGAGGGGATTGACTATGGCCGATGATAGGACATTATACTCACACCATATCTTTGCTTTAGGAGAGGATAGTGAGCCATTTGAGGTAACTGGTGAGGTAAAAATCCAAGGAAGGTAACGGTGGTGTAACCATCTACCAGCAGAAAGAGCTGGGTCCACACAACTGGCTCCTGTTCCTGTATCTGTAGTACCAAGATCAGACACAGGTAATGAACAAAAGATACCAACATGCTTATTCTGTAAAAAAATAGGGCATGTTAAGCAAAATTGTGACCATTACAAAGCTTAGCATAAAAAGAAGGAAGAACAGGGTGTGTTTCCAAAAACAGAGCCAAAAGATTTGCAGGGAAAGTCAGAAAAACAGGTCTATGCACAGAGACCTTACAATATTGGTAAAGACAGCTATAAGGACCATCAATACACAGGAAGAGCGAAGGTATGCCTCACAGACTTTCAAGCAGCCTCATCTGTAAATCCAAAATATTTGGTAGAGCAGACAGAAGGGATAGCTAGGCAACAATTATGAAAGGAGACTGAAAAACCTAAATGTCTAGATCACTCAGACACAGAGGAAGATGACAAGCAAGAACATGCAACATTGCAACATTGAAAATTTTGCAAATTTTGTTCACAAAAAAAAAAAAAAAAATTGAATTGTTTTTTAGCATTTGCTGTGTTCTTCTGTGTATTTTTTGCTGTGTGTACATTCTATTGTAAATTTGCATTTGCAGTGATCTTACTATGTATTCTTGCTGTGTGAACATTCTTTTGTATTCTTCTCATGCATTATATTCCTTGGTTGTACTGCCTTTGGAGCTTTTCTCCCCGGGCCTCCACTGAAAATGGGTTCTTCTTGGCCCAGTGACCTTCCCCGGTAATCAAACTGAAATAAATAAATAAAATAATAAATAAATAAATGCGGTGTGTCAAATTGCATCTGACATAAAGGTGAGGATGAATGGATCTCCTTACAATAGGGGTGTGCCCCCTGTACTCTGGTATCTTTCCTGGCTACTTTTAAAAAGGGTCGAGACCGACGACCACTGGTTGATATCTGGGTAGAGGGGTCACTATGGAAAAATGTCTTACTAGACACAGGAGCAGCAGTATCCATCACAAACAGTTACATATGAATCCTATAAAAAAAGTTTGCATTTCAGCATTTAATGGCACAGGATGCTATGCAGTGAGTGGCCAGGATGTAGACATAAAATTTCATCAAGAAGGACAAACGTGGAAGGGTGCATTTTTAATGCATCCATCCTGTTCAACTACCATTATTGGTATGGGTATTTTAGGTCCTTTGGGCATAGTAATTGATCCACCTAACAGTATCTTGTGCATGGGAGACAAAAAAGGAGAGGGAGGAAAAAGTGCAGATTGCTGTGCAATCCCTCTACCTGAAAAACCTGACAAGCATACAGGATATGTAGAATCAGATAGTGAGGATGTGTGGCAGCATTTACAACAGCAATACCTAAACCTGTGGTTCAAGGGTCCCAATGACTGTGGAAAATTAGAAATGCCAGTAGGGGTGGGTAGTGATCAGGATTATATACCACCATTTTAAAAACAGTATCCTATTCCTAGGGAGGCAGAAGAATATATGTAAAAATGTACTGCAAAATGGGAAAAGGAAGGAATCATGCAAAAAGGCAACAGTCCCACAAAATCATCAATCTGTCCAGTCAAGAAAAAAGATGGTAGTTATTGTCATGTTATTGATTTACAGAAGGTTTGGCAGTACATAACTCCTAGAGCACATTTGATTCCGGGTGTTCCAGAGCTGGCTCACATATTAAGCCACAAAGTTAGTGGTTTACATAACAGATTTAGCAAACAGCTTTTTACAGTACCACTCAGGAAAAAAGACTGGCCAGGGTTCGCATTTACATTTAAAGACCAGCAAAATATTATGACAAGCTTACTTCAGGCATTAAACCACAAAAACAACCAAGAAAAGCACTGGAGAAGCTGAGAAAGTTATTTTTAGCATACTTAAAATGTAATGTTTATGAACATTAAATTTTAACTGCACTAAAAAAGAACTTTCTTAGCTTCTCCAGTGCTTTTCTTGGTGGATTTTCTGTTTTTTTTGTACTGTGGATACCTGGGCCTGCGTGTGTGCCACTTTTCTCTTTTTATTACCTCAGGCATTATTTTCCATCCAATAGTTGGATCCATTCTGCAACATTTGGAAAAGGATGAGTCAGTGTTGCATTACACTGATGACATACTGATTCAGTATGAAATAGTAGACAAACATGTATGGCTTCTTAAAAAAAGTTTTCCATACTTTGCAGCAGGCAGGGTTTAAGGTTAAAAGTGAAAAAAATTCAGTTTATATCACAAGAAGTTAAGTTCCTAGGTACTATTATAAAACCGACAGGAAGATCTCCTTGCCCTATGTGTGTGCAAGGCATTTTACAATTGGAAAAGCCATTGAATATAGCAAATCTACATAAATTCAAGGGAATGATGAATTACAATAGGGAATTTATAGAGGATTATGCACCTGTGGCTGATCCACTATACAAAATATTACAGGAACAGAAGAACTTCATCTTTTTAGAGTGGGGACCCCATGAGGATGAGGTACTGAAGAACAAACTTTGGACATTAAAGCTGTAGCTGTAAACGTATTGTTTATTATAAAAATAAGTGGTTTATTAGTAACGGCACTTAAAGTTAATGTAGTACAGTGCTGCAAAGTATATTTTATCAGTGTGTAGCCTGCAAGGCTCTGTGTCTTCAAGTACAGCTACGCAAGACTTACAACCAGACTTTGATTTCAACAGTAAACAGCCAACAAGACTTTGTGTCTTAAACAGACTTTGGTTTCAGCAGCACCATCAAAATAAAATTTTCAGTAGTGTTGTTGGATTTGAGTAAAGCTTTTGACAGAGTGTCACATGACCCATTTATTAAAACATTGCAAGCCTGGAGCTTAAATCCATATATTATCTTATGGATTGCTGAATGATTAACATCAAGACAATCAACTGTGAAAATTAGGGATGTTAAGTCCTGGCAGATGCATAGCTAAGATAAGATGAAAGGGGCAACTGCCTTGGGCACAAGGTGCTAAGGAATATGATCATCAGATCCAATTTGTCAGTTGTGCAATACCAGCATTCATTTCCATAATGGCTGAAACTGCTTTTGCAGTCAGGACTGAAGTACTTCTGTGCCTCATCCATGGCTCTACTTTTACTTTTTCAGTTCTGTATAACACTTTGCACTTTTAAAAACTGTAGCAAATTGCTTGCTCCATCTGAAGTGTTCTTTTAGCTCTGAATAGTAGAGGACATTTTTTCATAGTGTTGAAGGGGACACACAGAAATGAACCTGTCTTTCTCTACAGGCATCCACAAGCGAGGAGTGCATCAGAACAGATCATTTATTTATTTATTTATTTATTTATTTTTTGCTCCAGAGTTGAGGGTCACCAGATTGGAGAATGGCACAGGGCACTAGATGAGCCAGATACAGCTCTGAGTCTTGGTGCTTTGAGGTTCATAGATCAGTACCCCAGTGGGTCTATGTTTAGGCCTCTTTAGTTTAATGTATTTATGTACACTATGCATACCTCTACAACCTCTTAGTACAAGAAATCTGGGCAAAGCCAGACATAATCAGGGAGACAAAGGCCCCAAAACAGGCAAGATTTAATAAACCCTACACAACTTGCTAAAACCGTGTGCATGTTGCGGCACTGATTTGCATTCAGTAAGCAGCTTTACACAATGTGTAGAGCTGCACAAACATGGTAAACATTGTTGCATGTTAAGTACTGCATAAGTAGTTAAATGTATGTTAATCAACCAATCCAAGATGGTGGAGCTATTCAACAAGCTATAGAGCAATCATGTACACTTAATGCAGACTTTTATTTTGTACTCCAGAAAGAATGTTAGGGGCTGCTGCTGCTTTTCTGCATGTCCATGTGCAACAAGCTCAAGTCGATGCTGCTGCTGCTGATGGACCTTGGGCAAAGAGGAAGAGACGGATATTTAGACCCTGATTAACTTTTCATGGTCTGCATAGGTGGAAATAGTAGAATGCTACAGGGTGGATAGAGACATACTCTAGGAATTCTGGAATCTCTGTCATATGCACCTGAGAGCAAGGGCAAACCGAGGGGAATAAATACCTGTAGAGACCAAGTTATGTGTAGCACTTAGAGTCTTACCTAGAGGAGCATTTCAGTGACCCACAGGGGACATGCTGGGGCTGTCACAGTCATCAGCATTCAGGATCCCACAGAAACTCCTGAATGCTACGCTACAGTATGCTAATGACTATATATATTTTTCCCCCTACCCCTGACAACAGAGCTAGAACTGTGTAGGATTTCTAACCCACAGCACATTTTCCTGATGTCTTGGGTGCCATAGACTGCATGCACATTGACATCAAAGCACCAACTGGGGAACAGGGAAGGGTCTATATCAATAGAAAGTTATTCCACTCCATTAACTGCCAAGTTGTGTGTAATGATAAGGGGAATCATCCTGAATGTGTGTGCTGTCAACTCACAGCAGTTATCACAACTCCATGTCTGCCACATCTCACAGCTTTACTAGAAGTTTTCCAGAAGTGATGTCCCACAAGGACATTTACAGGGTGATGCAGGGTATGCACTTGTACTATGGCTGATGATGCCCATCAGAAATGCACACACACCACAGAGGAACATTATAATGAGGCACACACTCAAACAAGAAATATCATAGGGTGTGTCTTTGAGCTGTTTAAGTCATGGTTTTGGTGCTTAGATATATCGGGAGGGAGGCTCTGCAGTACAGTCTCAGTACCTGTGCCGAAACGATCACAGTTTGTGCTATCCTACACAATATCATCCTACAAAAACAGCTGCAACAGGAACACCAAGGGCTAGAAGCAAATGTTCCACCACAACTGGCAAGGTCAGTGCATCCACATACAGGTGAGGAGTCAGACGGGGATCTCCCAGCTGTAATGGGTGTAGATAGATATAGGTACCCTTCCTCTGGCTGCTGTGCTCCCTGCTCCGGAGCTTGATTCTGGTTCTAAAACTGTGTTCTAGTCTGTCTCTGCACCAAATACCTGCCATCTCCCAGTTGGACACGAAAAATAGGGCAAAGTAAAGAAAACCTCTAAACAGCTTCCAAGACACACTTTGCTTTTGAAAGATAGTGAAATTCTAAAACTGTGTTCTAGTCTGTCTCTGCACCAAATACCTGCCATCTCCCAGTTGGACACCACTGAAAAATAGGGCAAAGTAAAGAAATTCCAAAAAATGAAGCCAGCAACAGGTGAACCATGCAATAAAAAGTAGTTTATTAAAAACTACTAAGACCAAATATTATATCAAAAAATGACAGACCGGTTTCAGCCAACAAATTATCCTGGCCTTCTTCAGTGAGATACAAAAGACATATGATATTGTGTGGTCTTATATAATGAGTAAAGAAATATCATTGGATGACATTCACATATTAATTAATGAACTCATTAATATTAATAAATGCTCAATACAAATAAGTCATATTGAGAGTTCAGTCAGAAACATTCGTTAAGTCCTGGATTAAACAAAGCCCCCAGTTTTGTAATCCATTTTTCTCCGAGCATCAAGTTTCTTATGCCAACCAGATTTTTGGCTTCGATCACCAATAAGTTTATCTATGACAATAAAATTAAATTTTGCTGTTGTATGTGTGAGTGTATGTTTATATAGGGCATTCGAGGTTCTTTTACATTTAATATCGCTAAGATGTTCAGACATACGTAGCCTAAATGGTCTAGAAGTCTGACCAATATAAAATGCATGACAACTACAACAAGCCATATAAATCGCCCAGTCTGTGTTACAATTAGCAAAAAAACGAATATCGAAAACAGTACTACTATTTCTACTGGTAAATTCCTTGGACTTCAAAATGTATTTACAATTGACACAATGCCCACAAGGAAAAAGAACAAGTATTAGGAATTAGTGATTGGATCTTACTGTCCGCTTTAAGTATATTCCAATTGTCTTTGACAATATTAATAAATCTATTAGTATTCCTGCCAAAGGTAGTAGTGAATCGAAGTATATTAGATGATACAGATTTCTGTTTATATGTTAATAGATTTTCCCTGTTCAAACCACAGGCATGATACAAGATTTATAAACAGGGGTTATAGCTCAGGATATGTTACTATGGCTCATAATCATGCCTGTGCGGACAGTAAGATCCAATCACTAATTCCTAATACTTGTTCTTTTTCCTTTCGCAAAGGAAAAAACTTAGCAGGATATTTCAATCATTATAAACATCATTCTGAGTCCAGATTACCTGAATTATTCCAAACTACTATTTTGGGTGATAGATTGATTGGTTGTTTTCCTTGTGGGCATTGTGTCAATTGTAAATACATTTTGAAGTCCAAGGAATTTACCAGTAGAAATAGTAGTACTGTTTTCGATATTCGTTTTTTTGCTAATTGTAACACAGACTGGGCGATTTATATGGCTTGTTGTAGTTGTCATGCATTTTATATTGGTCAGACTTCTAGACCATTTAGGCTACGTATGTCTGAACATCTTAGCGATATTAAATGTAAAAGAACCTCGAATGCCCTATATAAACATACACTCACACATACAACAGCAAAATTTAATTTTATTGTCATAGATAAACTTATTGGTGATCGAAGCCAAAAATCTGGTTGGCATAAGAAACTTGATGCTCGGGAGAAAAAATGGATTACAAAACTGGGGGCTTTGTTTAATCCAGGACTTAACGAATGTTTCTGACTGAACTCTCAATATGACTTATTTGTATTGAGCATTTATTAATATTAATGAGTTCATTAATTAATATGTGAATGTCATCCAATGATATTTCTTTACTCATTATATAAGACCACACAATATCATATGTCTTTTGTATCTCACTGAAGAAGGCCAGGATAATTTGTTGGCCGAAACCGGTCTGTCATTTTTTGATATAATATTTGGTCTTAGTAGTTTTTAATAAACTACTTTTTATTGCATGGTTCACCTGTTGCTGGCTTCATTTTTTGGAATTTGTTCTAACCTCTTTGCCGTGCAACTTCCTACGTGCAGGGGAATTTGCTTGTGATACAAAGTAAAGAAAACCTCTAAACAGCTTCCAAGACACACTTTGCTTTTGAAAGATAGTGAAATTCTAAAACTGTGTTCTAGTCTGTCTCTGCACCAAATACCTGCCATCTCCCAGTTGGACACCACTGAAAAATAGGGCAAAGTAAAGAAAACCTCTAAACAGCTTCCAAGACACACTTTGCTTTTGAAAGATAGTGAAATTCTAAAACTGTGTTCTAGTCTGTCTCTGCACCAAATACCTGCCATCTCCCAGTTGGACACCACTGAAAATAGGGCAAAGTAAAGAAAACCTCTAAACAGCTTCCAAGACACACTTTGCTTTTGAAAGATAGTGAAATTCTAAAACTGTGTTCTAGTCTGTCTCTGCACCAAATACCTGCCATCTCCCAGTTGGACACCACTGAAAAATAGGGCAAAGTAAAGAAAACCTCTAAACAGCTTCCAAGACACACTTTGCTTTGAAAGATAGTGAAATTCTAAAACTGTGTTCTAGTCTGTCTCTGCACCAAATACCTGCCATCTCCCAGTTGGACACCACTGAAAAATAGGGCAAAGTAAAGAAAACCTCTAAACAGCTTCCAAGACACACTTTGCTTTTGAAAGATAGTGAAAGTATGTATTGACACTGGTACACATAAACTGTTGTCTAATTGCTTGAAGAGACCCTTGCTTGGAAAACCCAGCCTCTCAGACAGGTTTGCCAGCAGCCATACCCTCTCAAAAGCCTTTCTTTTCTGTCTTGCATTGCTTCAAATACTACTTCTAACTCCCTTTTCTTTCTCTCTTCTGCTTTTCCTCACTTCCACTCAGACTACCGGTCTCTTACTGGGCATCTCCCTTTTCCTCCATAGTATCAGACCTCCTGGCATTGTCTCAAACTTAGTTTTCTTGCATCATAACTCAGACCTTATTTCTAAATACCTTTAAACTTATTTACACTGTTCTCAGCTTGCCTTTCTCTGCTCCCAGCTTTCTCAGTCTTGCCTATACTCCTTCCTTACCTGCACTTGCCATTCCTACTACTTTCCCCTCCTTTCTCACCCTGACCATCTTCCTATCAGCGTCCAAACCTGTGGCTACACTTTCTCACTCCCAGACTTACCTGCTGAATTTTCCAGACTTTGCTGATTGTCTTCATCCACACTCTGCTCTCTTGTCTCTACCCGCTCCGTTCGCCCTTCGGGCTCACTCCGCTCCCCTACCCTGCCCCCAAATCCCACCCGCACCCAGTAGTCCTACACTTATACCGCCAGTGAACACACCCCCAACCAATCAGACACAATCTCTTATCCACATACTCAACCCCTCCCACCTCATACCACACCCACCTTTCTCAAACCTATCCTCCCCACTACTACTTAAAGTCATAGTACTATTTCTCTTCTCTACTTATATCTTCTTCCCTTCTCTCTCTCACCCCCCTAACCTTCAAAATGTGTACATTATTCCTCCCTCTATACCTTCGAACACTTATTTGCTTATCACTCTTACCTACTCTTGTAACTACTTATCTCCTAACCTCCTACGAATACCCACTCCTTTCTACTCTTGTGTTTCCCTCTAAACACACCACTTCAACTACCTTACCTTTTACTCCAATCACCTTAAATCTGACTACCAAACCTAACTACCTAATTGCCAGATACCACAAACTTGCTCACCTCAAGCTAAGCAAACAAAAAACTAAAAAATTAATCTATAACTTACATAAACAATTCCAGCTCCATTATTTCAAACTCCTCCAATCTCTGTTGCATGGGGATATTCACCCTAACCCTGGCCCACATTACACAAAAACTAATAGCTTCAAAAAACATGACAAAACTTCTTCTACATCACCTATCACCTATACCAATTCTTTCACAGTAGCTCATCTTAATGTACGAAGCATCTGTAACAAAATTTCTCAACTCCATGCCCTTTTAGATGTTCACCAATTTGATATCCTATGTTTATCAGAAACATGGCTAAAACCTACTACTAAGGATAATGAAATTACCCCTCCCGGGTATAATATCTTTAGACTTGACCGCAAAACCAAAAAGGGAGGAGGCGTAGCTATTCTCTACAAAGCACAACTTCAAATTAGTATAATAAATCTGAAACTTCCTCCAAACAATAATGCAGAAGTGATCAGCTCTAAATTGCAAATCAACCCTAGTAAAGCTATTAATATCATTTGCATATATCTCCCCCCAGGAAATAACACTAACACTCTAGAATGTATCCTTAGCTTGCTGTCGAACAACCTCCCCAAGAAACACTTGTCCTAGGAGACTTCAATATTGATTGGAATTCCTGCAATAGTATAAACCCCACCTCCCACATAAACCTATATGGCTTCACACAACTCATTAATTGTCCTACCAGAACTAATAAATCCAACAACCACGAATCCATCTTAGACTGGATTCTGATTAATACCCCCAACAAACCTACCAGTCTGGTACCCTCCTGATGATCTAAGTGATCATTCATTAACTTATGTCATTAGACACAAAACCAACTTAACTTTACCTGCCACTTATAGAACACTACGAACAAAAAAGCATTTTAACTCTGAACACTTTCAAGCCGAACTTAAACAATGTAATTGGACCCCACTAAAATATCTCCCCCTTGATGAAGCAGTAGATTACTTTAACTCTACGTTCTTATCTATTCTGGATCAGCATGCCCCAAGTCGAACCATCAGAACCAAAACAAAAGTAGCACCCTGGTTAACTAATAACATTAGGCATAGAATCATTCTTAGAAACAAATCTTGGGCAAAATGGCGTAACACTAAAAACCTAACTGATCGCCAAAACTTTAGAGAGCTAAGAAACAGCACAAAAAGAGCCATCCTGACAGACAAAAAGAACTATTACCTTCAGTTGCAACAAACCACTAATAAGGAACCTAAAAAATTCTGGGCCAGTATTAATAATCTACTATCTCCTGGTCATTCTATTACACCTGACCCCCAGGACTCTAACCCTGAGAACCCTATACAAATAGCGAATGACTTCAACTCATTCTTCACAAACACTATCCAAACTCTTGCTAGTCATCTTTCTCCTGATACCTCTAACCTACTTCCACCTACATCAAACCCACCTCCCACCCTCCACTTACAACCTGTTTCTACTTCCTTTATTTCATCTCTGCTCCAAAAGTTAAAACCTACCACTCCCTCTGCAGACAAACTGCCTGCAGAATTCCTGCAGGTAGGAGTTAAAGTCCTAGCCTACCCTATTTCCATCCTTATTAATAGATCTATAAAGGAAGGAATTTTCCCCTCTATCTGGAAGATATCTCATATTATACCACTACATAAAGGGGGAATGTCCAATGATCTTTCTAATTTTCATCCTATAGCACTCCTTTCACCAATAGCTAAAATCATGGAAAAATGTATTCACAAACAAATACTTAATCACCTTCTCAATAACAACCTACTCTCCAACTGTCAGCATGGTTTTAGACCTTCACACAGTACCACTACTGCTTTACTCTCCTTCACTAACTCCATCAACACTAACCGTAACAACAACTATCTATCATCCTCAGTCTTCGTCGACCTATCCAAAGCTTTTGATATGGTGAATCATAAACTTCTACTACATATACTAAAATCTCTTGCTCTCGACCATCATGCCTTATCATGGTTTGCATCTTACCTTGAAAATCGTCAGCAGGCAGTACTCTGGAAAAATTCACTCTCAAATCTTCTCCCTATCTCTTTAGGTGTACCTCAAGGCTCTATCCTAGGCCCTCTTCTATTTTCAATCTTTATTAACGACCTACAATCTGCTATCCCATACACTACCTGCATACAATACGCAGACGACTCTACTATAATCTGTACTGCTACCTCTCAAACAGAACTCCAGTCTCTTACTCAAAAAGCTTTTAATACTGTAGAACACTGGTTTTCTCATCGCTGTCTACTCCTTAACCCCAAAAAAACCAAACTGTTACTTTTTTCACCTACTCGTAAATCTACTCCACTAAATTTTACTCTTACCTCCTCTGATGGTACTCTAATTTCTCCTGACTTGACCACAAAACTATTAGGTATAACTATTGATAATAACCTCAACTTTGACTCTCACATCAACAACACAATAAAATTAGTTAATAAAAAAATAGGAACCCTCTATAGAATCAAACCTTTCCTAACACCTACAGCAAGGTCCACCATAGCCAGATCTCACCTAATCTCTACTCTTCTCTATGCTTCCCCCATTTACACTAATCTTTCTAAACACAACATTAAAAAATTAGCAACATCCTATTATAATATAGCTAGATTCGCAGTAGGATCTCCTTTTCAAACTCATCACTGCTTGAACTTAAAAGAGCTAGGCTGGATCGAACTTCCTAACCAACTTGTACTTCAACAGCTCTTTATAGCTTATAAGATTCTATATCAGCCAGCTAACACACCTATACTTTCTAGCATTATTTCACCATACAATAACCTGAAACAACTACGTTCTTCAAATAAACTTCAGATTAATATTACCAAATCCAACAATTATGCAGGTGACTGTCTATTCTCCAACTCTGTTGGAAAAACATGGAATAAACTACCCTCTGATATCACATCTTTGACCTCTTTCCCACTTTTTAAAAGACAACTGAAAATGTATCTCAATAAACATTGGCTTTGCTCCTGCACTAATCCAGATTAACCTTATTTTTTCTTTCCTTCACCCTTTCCCTTGTTAACTTTCACTGCACAAAAAAAAAAAAAAAAAAACTATATTTTCTTGTTCTCTTAATATTATCTGTTTAACTTGTTATAATTTTCTTATGTTTATAATGTAACATTTAATGCCTTTTTTATGATGATACTTGTTTCAACCAGTGGAGCTTTTCTCCCCGGGCCTCTACTGAAAATGGACATATATCCAGCTAGACTAGCCCGGTCAACAAATGTAAAATAAAAATAAAAAAAATAAAAATAAGGTATGCACAATATGGCCTCATCTGAGCTAAGAAGCAACTGATAGGTTGTCAGCATGCATGCTAATGGGTATACCTTTCATTCAATGCACATAAATATAGTAAAATTGATGCAAAGCAATGCTCACAACCTTTACTTACCCATGTAATGGCTGTGTACTGCTAGCATCAGACAGAGTCAGCCCCAAATGACGACAGTTGTAACTGCAGGATTATTAAGGTAAGTGTTGAACCTGAAAAAGAAAAATAAATGTGTAAGAACAGGAATGAATAGCAGATATCTGCTTACTGTTACTTGTAAATTTACCTGAGTTGTCCAACAATGACATCAACTGTGATAGGATTGACTTCTGTGTAATATACATTTATGCAATTTAACTACTAACATACCTCGTATCTAAAATACCCAGTATAGAAAAGGCAGTTTAAACTGTACTTATCTCTACATTCTCACAAATGGAGCAATAAGCAGGAATGCTGTATCAATGATTTCAAGGTAGGAATCACAAAACTAAAATGCTGTAATAATTTTGAAAAAAAAAATCTGCATTACTTCACTAACACATATCCTAAGCACTCAGTTATATATCCACCCTGTACATCAGACATATACATATGTAACCCGGAATCCAAAAGATAGAAACAATGTGATGGCACAGTTATCATCATTTGCATGGGGGGGAGCCAGAGGTCAAGGCTGACACCAAAGTAGTGAGGCAGGAAGGCAGGTAGGAATGTAGATAATATCAGATGGCCACTGAGACAGGATGACCTGCAATTCTCATTGATACCTCATATAGCCGGTATGTATGGGGTCTGTATGGGCATTCTGTGTGAAATGTGTGGGTGAGTGTCTTCATGAACACAGCCAAACTCTGTGCAAGTACTTCATCCTGGCATGTGGGACAGGTGTGAACCGTGCATGGTAGAGGTATCAATTCAGCGTTGTCACCCCCGACCAGGAGAACTGGCTCTATCATGGTCAGATGAGTTTATGCTATCTGAACATGATTGATGTCTGCTGGATGAGGTCTATCATGCCACTACAGGAACTGAATCAGGCACAGGCACTTTGGCTAACACCAGATGATGTTGTGGCCCTGTGGCTACATGGATGCTCTCCCCCTCCAAACAGACATTCCATCACAGACACTGCCAGTTCCAGTGTGGCATTCATCCAATCTATTGAAACGGCCACATGGTGAAGGCAGCCATGCATGTCAGACTGTGCTAGATTTAGAATCCTAAGCATTCCTTGGAGGGCCTAGTTGAATGTGCCTATACCTCCATGATGGCCCTATACATACATCAAGTGGCACGTAATGACACACCAACATCAGGCAGAAGGCAGACAACAGGCCTCTTCTGAGCACCCCTACCATCCCTCTTGTGTGGTACCTTGCCCAACCCTTGGCTATGGACAGAGATAACTAGCACTAAACCACAGTAACCACACTGTCAAGCTGTCCACTGTCTGACTGCTCAATGGAATGGGTATGTGTAAGCATACTGCATGTGTCTGAAGGAAGTCCAGGGGATGTGTGACTCACAACCTCAGTATCAGACTAAACCTTTGTACCTCGCCCCCGACTGTGCCTCTGTTTGACCACCATCATCATCAGAGCCTACTGATACTCTGACATCAGGTGGTAGGAGTCCTACACTTCCACTGTCAGGATCACCTGACATGATAAGCAACAAACACAGGAATGAAATTACTACTCCTGTAAATATTAACCCAAAATATATGAACAAAAAGTAACACTCTTCACAAAATTGCAGATCCTATAGCAATACAGACACTCATTACACACTCCCCACAAATACCGATAATATATCTAAATGGAACCCAGACAATTGCGTGAATTTAACTTTTACCGAAAGTCAAATTCACGCTCATACATACCCGAAATTGCTGTTCATCGAAGCAGCAATTTCAGGTAGGTGTGAGTGGTTAGTCCGTCGCACTGTGGTGTGAGTAAGGGAATATTCCTTTACTCCACTGTAGTGCGACCTTGGAGTGAGAATATTTAAGTAGGGGTGGTGTAGGGGGCACAGCCCCCCACATTAGGGGGTGCAGGGGGGCAAAGCCCCCCTGCAAAAACATTAAATTAGTGGATTTGTTTTTTTTTTTTTTCACAGTTTAACGGAAGCGCTATTTCAATTAAAGCGCTTTCGTTAAACTGTGATCGGTATATATGGATTCGGACACTTGCTTTTTCGAGCAAGTGTCCTAGATCCATATAAATATTGCTTAGTAATAAGAAAATAAATACATGCTTACCATGTGCAGATGTCTCAACACTTTGCAAGGAGGATGGCCCTGGAAGAAAATAAGCAATGAAGGAATGGCTATTAAGCATCATGATGTGAATAACACCGGGGCACTGAATAAACAATCGGTTATATTCCCTATAAGAAATAGCTGCAACTGAAACTTGTCTGAGCTGTCCCCCCACCCCATGTCTATTGCCCCACACTCTTGTATAACTATGAATTATCAATAGGTACAGCAATCAGCAGCAGCCAAATTATATATTTTAGTCTACAAGACCATATTTATTTTATTTATTGCATTTGTTTACCGGGAAAGTCCACTGGGCCTAAAATAGCCCATTTTTGGTGGAGGCCCAGGGAGAAAAGCTTCATCAAGAACATAGTTGCAGAAAAAAAGTTAAACATTAATTGGTACAGAAGTAGAAACAGTGTTACACATACTGGCTACAGTAATATATACAGAATATATACATAAATCAGGAATTTAGTTGGTTTGATTACAGTAACATATACAGAATATATACATAAAAAGCAGGAATTTAGTTGGTTGTCAGATTAATTCAGAGTGGTAAAAATGGAGATAAATTAATCAGCATTATTATGCCAGTATCAATAAGTGATGAAAGAAAATAAAATAATAAATATGGAGAAATTATCATCAGTCACTAGTAGTAAAAAGCAAAATAATTTAGTTATAATATAAGAAGAAGAGGTTAGGTTATAGAGCAGGTACATAGCCAGGAAGAGTTGAGATGATTTTTCAGTGTTTGTTTGAAGGTGGTGGTGCTGCTTGTGTTTCTTGTAGAAGGAGGAAGCGAGTTCCATAGTCTGATGACGGTGAAGGAGTAGAGCAGTTGACCAGCCGGTAAGGAGGCCTTTTCTACTTTTAGAAGTATATGATTTTCAGATCTTAGTTGCCTGCTGGGTTGGTATTCGGCAAGTAGAGTTGAGAGAGCAGGAAAGTCTGTGTGTCTGTAGATTATTTTGTGTGCTCTAGTTAGCTGGGTGAATTAGAAATGGTAGAGGAGTTCCAACCAGCCTAATTGTTTCAGTGAGTTACAGTGCTGAGATGAGAATTTGGCCTTGGTGGCAAATTTGGCTATTCTGTTGTAACACATATCAAATTTGAATTTTGTAGAATTTTGGATATTAGTGAGGAGAGGGGCACCATTAAGGAGGGAGGGTAATAAAAAGGTAGTTGCAAGGGTTTGTCTAGTAGAGAGGCTAGGAAAGTGTTGGTGAATGTACAGCATACCGAGCTTTTGTTGTGTTTTTTGATGTTACTGTTTATGTGTAGGTCAAAGTTTAGGTGTTCATCTATAATAATGCCTAGTAATTTAGTGTGTGGGACAACTTCTATAGTGGTATAATATTGGGCTTGTATACTGAAGAGTTTTTTATCTAGGGGAGTGGTTTTCTTAGGGGTAAAAATTACTAGCTTAGTTTTTTTTTTGGATTTAGGGCAAGATGATAGTTAAGCATCAAAGATTCAGTAGAGATGAGGGCATTCTGGTTGATCTGCTGGAGTTCAGAGCTGGAATTTGCAGTGCATATTATTGTAGAGTCATCAGCATACTGGATTACTGAGCATTGTGGGAGCGTGGTGTGAAAGTTGTTAATAAAGATGCTAAATATGACCTTGGGGTACCCCTGTGGAAGTATTGAGGAAGGGAGAGCAAGACTGTTGCATTTGGTAGATTGCTGCCTATTGAAGAGATAGCTATTGAACCATTGTAGGGCAGGTGGGGAAATGTGGAGAGTAGATAGTTTACAGAGGGGGATAGTGTGGGAAATGGTATCGAAAGCTTTGGAGAGGTCGAGGAAAAGAGAAGTCTTTATTTAGCAGAATCCCGTGCCTGGTTAACTGTATCAGGGAAAGAGAGGAGGGCTGTAGTGTTGCTGTGCCCTGGTCTGAAACCATGCTGAGTGGGTGACAGAATTTGATTTTCAAGCAGGTGGTTGAAAAGTTGGGCATGGATGCATTTTCCCAGTATTTTAGAGAGGGGTGAGAGAATAGCTATGGGATGAAAGTTTGTGGTGTCTGTGTTGGTGCCGCCTTTGTGTAAGGGGAGAATTAATGCTTTTTTCTAGATGTCTGGGACAAGGGACTATTTAATTCATCTGTTAATGAGTATGTTCATGGGATAAGCTGTAAAGTTTGCAGCTAGCTGCAGGAAGTGTGGGGGTAGATTGTCAGGGGCTAGAGTGCAGGGTTTAAGCTTAAGTAAAAATGTTTTATTGTGGCAATGGGTATGGGGGAGAATAGTAGGTTAGAGTTGTGTATATGATTGTTTTCTGGGATGGTTTGGTCATTAGCTGTCTTATAGCTGTCTAACATATAACGTTGCCAAATATAAACCTACTTGAAATCTGCTCCTGGAACACACTTGGCCTCCCAGCCATACCAGCACCACCATCAGTCACACAGTGCAAAGGCTAACCTGAGCTGTCAGGATCTCTGACAGTGGACAGGAACTCCTCATTTGGTGTCAGCAGTGGCTCAGTAGCAGGATCATCCCCCATAGCCAGCTGTTCTTGTGCAACTGCAGCTGCCCCCCACCCCAAGCTGATGAAATTATGACAGTGGCCCAATGCTGCACTTGATCATAACTGTGGTCATGACCACCAACTGCATTTACTTCAGCAACTACCCTGTTCCATGTGTCTTTTTTGGCAGTGATATCCCTTGGCCTCATTCAAGTAGGAAGGCTCCATGGAGCCTCAGGGCCTCAATGATGGCCTCTTTCTCAGCCTCACTAAAAGGAGTTTTAATGGAGTTGCTGTCTTGGGTGCCATAATCCTAAGTGACATGAAACAGAAAAGAAAAAAAAAGATTAATAACATAACTAATGTATTTTTAGCTAAAGAAATAATCATGTTGTGTACCCATTGTCAACATAAAGCACTTGAAACACACTTCTCATTTAGGACAACAGAATGATTTATTTTATTTATTTATTTTACTTTTGTTTACCAGGTTTGTCCAACTGGATACATGCCCATTTTCAGTGGAGGCCCGGGGAGAAAAGCTCCAGTTATACAGTATAATACAATATACAAAAACATTGCATAGCATTTAGACATTACAATAGAAGCACTAGACATTTCAAAAACAACATATTGAGACAATATAAGGAAAACTTAGTTAGGCAGTGACATTAGTGTAGAGTAATAGTTCTGAGTTAACAAAAAATAGGAATGAGACAGAAGCATAAGGTTAATAGGATTATAGATAACTAGTGAAGAGAGTGCAAAGACTAGATGGAAGGGGTAGTAGTACTGAAATGATAAGAAGTGGAGATATATGGGAGAGAATAAAATTATGTTAGTGTCAGATAGTTTGTAAAAAGGAAAGAAAAGAAAAGATAGTTAGTCTGGGTTATTACAAGAGCATAACCAGTGATTAGAGAGAAAGAGTTTTAGTTTGGTTTTAAATATTGGGAGAGAGGTGAGGGTGGTCAGATCGTTTGGTAGTTGATTCCATATTTTACCCACTGTGTTTGAAAATAAAGATTTGCCTGCTAAGTTATTTGAGAAGGAAGTGTGAATCAACATTTTGTTGGCAGAGCGCAGATTCTTCAGATTATTATAAGGTCTTATAAGGGTAGAGAGAATTGGGGTGTTACTAGGTTGGTAAAGGGCTTTGTGGGCAATTGTGAGTTGATTAAATTGTAATAGTAGTGGTAATTCAAGCCACCCTAACTGTTTTAGATTATGACAGTGGTGGGTCCTAAAAGGAGAGTTGGTAGCAAATCTTGCAATATTATTGTATGATTTAGTTAGATTGTGTAGGTTATGTTTGGAAAGATTTGTATATATAGGGGAAGCATATAACAGGGTAGAGATTAAGTGAGTTCTGGCTATTGTGGCTCTGGTTGTTGGTGTCAGGAAAGGTTTAATGCGGTAGAGGGATCCACGTTTTTTATTAGTAGATTTAATTGTAGAATTTATATGCGAGTCAAACTTAAGTTGATTGTCAATAGTAATTCCTAGCAGTTTGGTGGTGGGGTCTGGAGAGATAATGGTACCATCTTCAGATGTAAGTGTAAAATGGAGAGGGGGTGATAGATGAGATGGGGTAAAGAGCAGCAATTTGGTTTTTTTAGGGTTAAGGAGAAGGCAGTGGTTAGTGAACCATTTTTCAATAGTAGAGAAGGCTTTCTGTGTGTGAGAATGAAGATCAGTTTGAGATGAGGCAGAGCAAATGATAGTGGAGTCATCAGCATATTGGATACAGATAGACTGTGGAATGGAGAGATGAAGGTCATTTATAAAGATGGAAAACAACAGTGGACCTAAAATAGAGCCTTGTGGGACACCTAGAGAGGTAGGAAGAAGGTCAGAAAGATGGTTCTGTCAGAGAACTGCTTGTTTTCGGTTGTCCAGATAGGATGTGAACCAGTTCATCGTAGGATGGTTGAAGGAGAGGGACTTCAGTAAGTGGAGGAGAAGTTGATGACTGACCATGTCGAAGGCTTTAGATAGATCAACAAAGAAAGCAGAGGATAAAATATTATTGTTACGATTATTGTTGATACAGTTAGTAAAGGATAGTAAGGCTGTGGTGGTACTTTGAAATGGCCGAAATCCGTGTTGACAGTTAGCTAGGAGCTGATGTTGAAGTAGGTGGGTAATAAGTTGTTTATGGATACATTTCTCCATAATTTTAGCAAGTGGGGAGAATAGAGCAATGGGACGGAAGTTAGAGAACTCAGTAGAGTCTCCACCTTTGTGGAGAGGAATAATGTAGGATGATAGGTTGCAGTACTTCACCCTCCAACACAAATGTAAAGGTCTGAACAAACATCCCCATTTTGTCAACATTCCTATACTGAAGAATGCAGTTATGTCATTGATTGAGTGCATGACAGCACTGCTAAATAGTCAGGAATGCAAATTAGGAATGCCAGTCAGTTTTCAAACTGAATCCACTACTGCTGTGGAGGTTGCCCTGGGGCGTCTGAGAAACCTAACACCACTCTCAGCCACATGTACAACCCCTTGTATTGGATGAAAAGCATAATTACAGTTCTGTGCAATCCCATGTGAAATTGCAAAAGGAAATGGTAAGAACATACTTGTGCTGTAAGCTTAACTTGTGTATCTCACAAATGTAAAGCCCTGCAAAAACTGCTTATGCCAACAGTGAAGTATACGAAGTGCATACAGATCAACCTTAATTTTTCTACTGAGTATATAAACACATTTCTAAAAGGTTATAATGTAGGTGT
The DNA here is from genome assembly GCF_019279795.1 of Protopterus annectens. Classification (NCBI taxonomy): domain Eukaryota; kingdom Metazoa; phylum Chordata; order Ceratodontiformes; family Protopteridae; genus Protopterus; species Protopterus annectens. The sequence goes on from NC_056731.1 coordinate 421,545,120, forward strand.
CCTTGAATAATAGAAGCATACCTCAGCAAAATAAGTGCTTGTCTGCAGAGAAATCTCCATAGAAATACCAGTCGTCTGTTTTGTCTGAAACAGGTCCTCACCTTCAAGTTTCCCAGCTACACGGTTACCTTTTTATGCTGTTGATTTAGCCCTCTGTGCACTGTGAAGATGATAAAGAGGTGTGAACTCAGAAGTACTGAAAACCAATCTTTTGACTTTGTGTAGCAGATGTAAATATAGTTTACTCTTTACATTGTTAGGTGCTAATGGATTGCAACTGTGAATGACTACTGTGAGGGAAGGAGAACACAACAGTAAGTCAAAAACACCCTTCCCTGCAGAGGGTGTGTCAGTCAAGATACATTTATGAAGTGTGGAACTAACATCAGTGAGCTTTTAAATAAAATCAGACACCACACATGTATAATTTTTGGCCATAAAAGCACAAGTCTCTTGTCTTTGATGAAAACTATTGCTCCCTGTTATGTATTCGTATCACACCTTGAAAGAAAAATGATAAGGAAGGCACTACAGATTGCATGTCTGACAGTAAAGCATAGTTCAGGGAAGAATGACCAGAATACACAGAGAAGATAGAGCTGCATTTTTGCAAACGTATTCATAAATAATTGTGTGATCACTCATTGCACTAAATATCTTGGCCACATATGTGCAACCAACTGAGAATGTCCAACTGTATGAACTGTTAATCCTGGATATGAAATGTGAATTGCTTTTATGCACATGATTTGATTGGCATTGCAAAGCCATGTCTGTGGCAAAGAGACAAAACCAAATACAACAATGTTGTGTAAGTGCAATAGTCTGATGGTTCAAATCCAGAGCCGTGTAATTGTTAAACATTTGTTTCCCTTTTTATTATCCTTTTGTTTTTTTTTATTTTTTTTTATGTGTGCATCATGTGTCAGAGCACAAACTCAGATGTTTAAAAACAAAATTTAATTTCATTCACCTTATAGAGCTCAAACATGTTTAGCGTCAGTGCACGGCTAGCACAGATGGCAATGACTGCAGAAATTCCACCTGTTGCCCAACTGTTTCTGTGGCACAAAGTATAAATGTGTTGAGCTATAAATGAGAGAACATAGGTAAAGTGTGGTTGGAGTTCCACAGTAGTTATTTTTACTGAGGAAGGGTCATAATGAGTATTTACACAAGTAATATATTTTCGCTATTGCCTGTTATATTTACACATTGCCAACCTATGAGCAAATAGGGTTCACTAATTAAGTAAAACAGTGAAAAATTTTATTTTGTTTGCCTTCCTTCACACCAGCATAAACCAAGTTTAACTGTAAAACAGAATGCGATATTGAGTGGTATGTATCATAGCTCAAAACTCCATTACTCCTTCTTCTTCTTCTTTTGGCTGCTCCCGCGGATCATCTGTTTCCATTTCTTCCTGTTCCCACTCCATTACTAAAGTCATGCAAGTCATCCATTTGCAGTATATTGTCACACATTAGTCTTGCATTACACATGAGAATGCATAAGCAGAACCTTTTTATTTCACACACATACAAACCTAATTGAAGTAGAGCACCAGTCACTATTTAAGCTGTATATCTGTAATGACCACTGTTAACAAACATGCCTGCTGTGGCAATGAGGAATACCCACCTGTGTGGAAATGTGTGCATCCTGTTTTACATAGGTTTGAATCCCACATTGTACAAATTACTTTTAACACTGTGTAAGTCCCCACAAAATATGTGCAAAGTCAGTCCATTGATCATTCCAAAGTCATGGCTTAAAAGCCAGGTCATTTAGCATTTCTATTTTGACCATTAGACAAAGTGTAACCAGGAATAGCAGCACACATGCCATGAATCAATGCCAAATGTCACATCATCAATGCTGTTTCATAAATTGACTTCCTCTTTGTTTGGCAATGTTTTTCTTCACTATGAATCATGGAAATGTGGTTGGCATGGTTGTGTGTGTGTTTGCAAACTAGTCATAAAATGCGATCATAATTTGGCAGGAAACATTGCAACTGTTGCCAGAAAACCTTTGCAGACATGGTAGGAAATGGGAAGGATGGTGCCACATTCAAAGCAGACAGGTGGACTGTGGATGAGTCAAAAATATTTGTTACACTCTTTGTGAAGTGCTACAGCCATGGGCTGCTGCAGTGGGACTATACTGGGTCTCAGTATAAGGCTGAGGCTTGGGACAGCCTGGCCAAGGCTGTCTCCAGTGTAACTTGCATACCATGCACTGGGGAGCAGTGTAGGCACCACTACATTGACCTAAGGAGGCACAAGTAGGCACAACTTGACCAGTGGCTGGATGAGTTTAGAACTACTGACCCCCAGTTGTCTAAGTATACAGATCAAGCAACTTTAAATGATATGGAATGGTGTAGATAGCCAAGACTGGTATGCTTAATGCTTTCATGTCTCTTCTTTCATTTTCTATTTTACAGCTGCAGAGAAAATCTTGGCGAAGAGGGAGGCACATGTTGAGAAGTTGGAGTGACTCAGAGAGGCAAGTTATGTACGCAGCACAACTGACCCTGATTGCAATAAATATATTGTGATTCCATAGATCAGTATCAAGTTCAGCATTCATATCTTAACTGTAACAGAGAGCATGCGTGTTGTCTGCTGCAGCTCTTGGTAATTGTACTAGGCAAGTGCAATGGAGTATTCAGATTATGGGGGTTCAGTTCCTACAAGTAACTTATAGACTGACCTTCAGCAAGTATCATTTTTATATTTGACATGCAGCAATATTGGCTTTAATGCCATGCGAAGTTCATCTTTAGTATCTTTTAAATAATATATGGAATGTTTGCATATTCCAAGGATTCCTTTTAACAATTCACAGTCATTCTTTTTTCTTTTTTAAGCTCTATACAGTAGCTAATGTAATAATAAAAGGATATTTATTGTAATAAAGCATGAAAGTGACATATCATGGTTCTAATCATCTCTTTTCTTTTTTGTCTCAACCCACCCCTTATCTCTCTTTTTTGTGTATGTTAACTGGAATCATGCCATTCTGACGTCATACTTTTCTGAAAAAAAAACAAATGCTTTTCATTACAGGGAAGTAGGCCTGCCACTATGTCTCAGCCTGCCAACCCTCCACTGTCTACCATGCCAGCAGTACTGCCTCCACAGCCCCTACACTACTTGGTCCATCCACATCAGGTAGCATTGCCCTGGCTGCTGGTGCATTGGTACCCTCCAGGGTATTGGTGGAGGCAGTGATTACATCACCCACCAGGAACTGCCAAGGATGGTGCATGATGTAACAGAAACTGGCCTTGGTTCCCACATCAGCCACATGGAAAGGTTGCTGATTAAAATAGAAGAGAGAGTCTCACATCAAGCAGTCTTACAGGGAAATGAGGAAGGGGACAGTGATGACAGTTCTGATGATGAGGACTAGATTCTCACTGTTCCCACACTTGATGGGCATGAGTCTCTAAATTCCTGTACTCATCCCCAATCATGGTGTCCCCCTACCATTTGTGTCCGTCACCATCCCTGTGTCTGTCTTGTTTGTCCTGCTTGTCTGTACCCACTTCCTCACTTACCCTATCTTCCTGACCCTCACATCCACATATCCCTTCCCCAACATCCCCCTCTTTTTGAAACAAAAGAAATAAATTGTTCCATACATAGCTCTCCGCTTTGCATATGTGTCTTCTTGATACCCTTGATTTGTTCCAATTGGCTATACATCATTGCATTGTTGTCACCCATCTGCGTTGTGTTGACAGTCCAAATTCATCAGATTTTCTATACATGTTAATATTACTGTTAATATTACTGTGTTGAAGAAGTGGAGATCTGTGGTTCTTTCTTAATTCCCTCCTGCAAATTCCTTTATTGCTTCCCCTTTGTTCTTCCCCCTGCTTGCCCCCATTTAATCACTGCCCTATCTACCCTATTTTCACACCTTTATTCTTGAAAAAAAAATAGAATCATATAACACAGACATGGCCAGGAATGGACAATAAAAATAGTCTTCGTCTTTTGTCCTCTGCATTTGCGCGGAGTTTGGCATTGTGCACTAATGCTGAGCAGTAGTGAATGGCTGCTTATGTCCTATGGCAAAACCTGGTGTGGTTATCCCCATGCAATAGTGCTTAAACATCTTGCACTATAAGAATAGCAAGTTAAAGCAGAGTAAAGGCACTGCTTCGAAACAATTAGTCCGACAGTTCTGCATATTGTTAGATGTAACAAGGTGTACCTTCCTATGTGGACTGTTGACATAATTCACTTGACTGAAAATTTGTTTGCCTATAGCATCAAGCGTTCAATTCCAGATGCCTCTCACATAATTTCTTACTGTGATGCTATATATCTATGATATGCTAGTCACCCACATCTTAACATTTGCCCCAGTTATGAGTTCTCTGGAAATACATTTGATACTGGCCAAAACAAATTATTTACATTGACATCCATTCCAACAAATATTACTTATTTATCCAGTCTTGTTCTGCTTGTCATAAGCCTGTTGTCCCTCTCCTAACCCTTATGTACCCTTATGTCAGCCACTTCATGCTGAAGAGCATTGCAGCGTAATAATGTGAACACACCAAAAACATGTCCATGAATGTTTTATTACACCAAACATTGTTGTTAGCATGTCCATCTCTATACATATTCACCCCTTCACTCCCACCCTTCTTTAAGTGTGTGTATCTATTAGGCTGATAGATTTAAATGTCATCCCATGATTTCTGTATACTGGCATGACTCTGCTCATGGGTAATGCAAACATGTTACCTTGATTCAGTAGATGATCAGTGCTTCTGTGGTGTTTAAGGTTTCAAAATCTGCTGTAGGATTGCCTTTGTGCCATGTTCATGTGATGGATGAAATGTTCATCTAATAGTATGAAGAAACTGTCCTTACTGTGAAGAAGTATACTGCACATACTTTTCAGGATATCCGGCCCTACAGGAATAGTTAGCCATCTCTGCTGAGTCATAATAATCATTTCAAAACATGTTCTACCCCTTGTCATTTTTAGAAAACTGTACATACAATTAACTTGTGATTTTCAGTTATGCCTGCAAAATAGCAAATAATTGTACAAGTGCACTAAGGTAAGCATTACTTGGGGAAGACACACACTTTAGTGTAATCACTGATTATCACATTTGCAGTCCTGATCACATCTACTTAGCTAATGACATCCTGATACCATTTGTAAAAAAAAAAAAAAGGAATCATCTGGATTTGATCCCTGGATTACCTGTGCTCTAACAACATTCTGCTGCAGAGTAAGCTAGGCAGCAGATCTATTTTCCACACTCAGTATTATCCAGAGTGCTGATGACCATGCCTCATGCTCAGCATGTTTGCGCATAGGAAGTGGAACCAAATTAAATTTCAGTTTTTTGCTTAAGCTGAGAATGCTGCTTGCTTGGCACTTAATGTCAAGCAAACATGGAAAGCACAGCCAGCACTTATTTATGTAATAAAACTGTGGCCCCAACATTTCAAAAACAGACTGCAGCATGCACATCATATTATCTACCAACACTTTTTCAAATAACATATCTTGCAAGACTGACACATAAAATATTATCAACAAACAGATGGATTTTTGCACTTCACACCAATCAGGTTTGTTACTTTATGTCCTTTTTTGTTTACAGTTTGGCAATGAGCACCAGTAAACAATGCTACTGCACAAGTCCAAACTGAATTCCTGAAATTTGAATCATACATGTGCTAATACTTTGCCATCATCTGACAAATCAGCTTCTCAGCAATGCGCTATGTGAAGAGGTGTTTAGTATGAATAACTCTGGTTACTGGACTCTAATCCTCCATAGTAATACACTCATAAACACAAAAGACAAGCAGTGGCATGTGTGCTTCACTGGACACATACTTTCCAATATTTATGTGTCCCTTGCAGCGATACACTTCCAAATGCTATATCAGTACTTGAGTCATTGTCAAACAGACTCCAGAATACATTTGGTATGAGTGTATATGACAGTGGACATTGGTCATCCATGGTCATATGCCACTGATATTGTTAGTAACTTGTATTAATATGGATATGCCTTCATCTTAATATGAAGACATATAACTCCATCATTGCACTACTGCTGTTCCTAAAGTGTGTGTTTATGTGTGTCTGTGTTTGTGTCATCTACACAGCATCCTGAGAAACAGGTACGTCTGTCTCACTTATAAGCATTCAAGACAGCTTATTTCTCCTAGGTTGCCAGGATGTATTTATAAGTTCTTTTACAAGTTGTGCTCACACAATCATATCACAAGTCCTGGCTTTTGGAAAACAACTCTTGTAATACTATATATTACCAGTGACACTATGATGATGTCCTCCCCTATAATGTGCACTGTGACAGTCTTCATATCAGTCTTGTGCAAGCATTAAGTACTGTATACTCTAGCTTGTGTAATTAGAGATGTGGGGGTTCTGATCTCACAGCACTCAATTTGCGAGTGTGTAGTCAGAATAACATGAGTACAGGTCATGCCTCACTTAAGTAGTCATTCAGAAGATGTTTTTACAATGCTGCATGACTCCATAGCAATTTCAAACAGCCTTCCCAACATCTTCTTCTTAACATACACTGACAATGTCATCCTCTATAAAGTGCACTCTCACACAGTTGAAATCAGAATTCTGTCATAGCGTGAGCATTAAATACTGTGATTTCTAGATTGTGTTAATTAAATAAGAGAGCTTCTAATTTCATAGCAATCAACTTGCATGTGTGTGTGTGTCCATTATAAAGTGCACTATGACAAAGTTAATTGTGTGGTCACTCAACTTTCAGACTGGAAACAATTTTACACCAGGATGTGACTCCACTGCTATGTCAGATATTCTTGCAAACATCTTTTTCTCAGCATACACTGATGATGTCATTCCCTATAAAGTGCACTGTGACAGTGTTAAATATAGATGTGCACAGTGGTGCTAGTTATAAGCACTGTGTTGTATAGCTTGTGTAACTAGATAGGTATGGGTTCTAATGTAACAGCAGTCAACTAGAGTGTGTTAGTGTGTATTCATTCAACTATTAGTCTGGAGGCATGTTTTACACCAAGATGTCAGTCCACAGCTATGTCAGGCACTCCTACCCAAACATCTTCTTCTTACCATACACCGATGATGTCATCTCATATATAGTGTGCACTCTGACAGTATTACAATCAGACATCTGTGGTGGTGCTAGTCTTTCATTGCATGGAATACAGCCTCTATATGCACACAGGTGTGGTGGTCAGATCTGAACTCAGTCAACTGGCATGTGTGTTTGGTGTTATATTATGGTCATTGTCTGATGTTTTGAATTTCATTTCATTTGACTCACACTCAGGAGAACCATTTAAATAGTACCTTGAAACAAACATCTCATTTTTCCCCCTCTGTCCACATAAAATCTGTTCTGCAGAACACTGAGGATGTCATCATCGCAAAGGTGCATACACACATCATGAAGCACTGCCCCTCCATTTCCCACTGCAAGCCAGCTGCAGGCCTCTAGAGGTGTGATTCCTAGCTCAGTCATGTGGTCATACAGGTCACATATGGACAGAGGCAGTCCATATTAAATCAAACACATGCACACATACACCAATAACCCTACTATCTTCCATCACATACATATAGCAATTAGTGTTTAAATGGTATAATACTGGCTATGATTTTATGTGCTCTTGGCCATTAGCCTAGTAACGTCCTATGACCCTCTGAACATTGCACATGTTAGTGGTGTTGTCATCCACATGTGCAGTGTTGAGGTGTGGATGTACTGTAACCCTATGACACTGTTTTCCAATATGCGATTTGAGCTGCTGTATTGACAGCTGCTGCTGCCATTTGGTTACATGTTCCTTCCATAAAAGCTGTAATAATATATTTCCTGGAGATTGTTGACATCGGATGATGTTATGTATATTGTTTGCATGTGTATATCTAGCATCTAGAAATGTTATCTGACATACAACAATATTACATCATACTGATTACATGGGCACATAGGCCTGGGTTCATCCTGATGTTGTAATGCTGTTTTATAGACAGACAGGTCACATGTTGGGATTCACTTGCAACCTTTGGGAATTCATTGTATGCAGTATTGTACTGTTATTCACAAAGATTATACAGGTGTTCCCATCATCATTGTGTGACTGTCTGCATTTGTGTCATTAACTGTTCTGCATGCGTCACATCCACCTCACTTATCATGTATCCATATATGGCCTTCACACACACACATTTCCACTGATAAGCATATAGGCATATGATCTACTACAACTGATATAATGACGTGAAATAGGTAGAGTTGTATGATTGTGTTAACAGCTCCACTGTGTTGCATGTGATTCAGACTAAATGTTATATTTGGAGGTGTTGTACAGCCTGAAGTCCAATTGCATAGGTATGGCTGCAGTGTGACTGCACTGCATCACAGATGTATCACTATATCACATCAGTATTACCACTTAATAGTTTGAATGAGCACATATGGATGTATGCCAGGATTTCATAGCAGCATAACATTTTCACTGACAATGTCAGGGGGGCAGTGGTCATGTGGCACATGTACTGAGTGCTGGCATGTACTTATGATGGTGGGTACTCCATGTATTGTTTGGTATGTGCATAACATTACAGTGACAGTTTCCTCGATCATTGACACTAGACTTTGCACTACTGTACTTTCTGTGCACATGGGCATAGTTGATGCTTTGCCATCAGTCTCACATAATGCTGTACCATTATTATCATTTATTACTTCTTAATTCACACATCAGTTGCAGATGCTTCAGATAACATCCATTGCTACTACATGTGGCAGATGCATGCAATACCCAGCTGTGTTTAGGGAATTCACTCATAACAGTGTATTGTTTGTAAGTGCTGTTATCCATATGGCTGATAACCTATGTCAGCCAGGGATACTTTAATGACGTGTATCTCACTTGTCATAGTGAGCTACCACACATCTTGTCAGCCACAAAGGACTATTCTTTGGGATGTGTACCCATTAGGATTTGACAGTACAGACTTCCCTTCAAGTTGTTCTAATAGATGCATGTATGATGTGACTTTCTGTGTTGCACCCATTAAACATGCATGTCAGTGACAACATTGATGACATGGCTTTTATTCTTGTAGGTGTAGATTGTGGCTCATGTGTCATGAAAACCTCTTAACTTACCAGGACTGGCCCTGACTACAACTCCATATTTAACACTATCACTCTTAATCCCTCCAAAAAGTGGTCATTTTTGGAGAAGGACTAGTGAATTACCCTTACAGAATACTGACAATCATTACAGTTGCACACGTCTGATCCTCCAGATAATGTATAATAAGTTACACTCACATATTCTGCCAATGTCACAGATCAATAGTTGTAATATTGTAAAAGTGTGCATGATTGTGTCTGTTTCTGTCTTAATTTGTCCAGTCTGTTGCTATGTGACCATGACTGGTTGAGAGGTATGTTGACATGTCATATTCAACCAAGTCATTTTGCAGCTGCACACTATGCACATGCTTTCTATTTTATATTCTGTCCTTGCTAAATGTCCCCTCCAGTGAACATATCAGTGATGTTTGTATCACAACCATTCATCTGCATTAAACTGTAGCTTTGTGTAACCGTCACATATATACTATCATATGTGATGATATAATGTAGTCGCACATGAGGTATAGACAGCAGTACGTACTCTGCCATCTACATATGTGCTTATTGTAATGCTACTGACTTGCCTTGGAAGTGTACACACATTGACATATCCTATCTTGGGGACATTGCCATATTTACCTGCCCTCTTCCTCTTTCCTATCATAGATGTCTGTGCCCATTTTCATCAGCACACTTTTCCTGCCTAAAGTATGTTTCATTGTATATGGCCTTGCTGTCCCCCCATTACTTCATTGTGAAATAATTGTTGCACTGTACATGTACATTGCACTCAGTACGCTTTTTTATTGTGTTAATGTTTATTTTATTTATTTATTTTACATTTGTTGACTGGGCTAGTCTAACTAGATACATGTCCATTTTCAGTAGAGGCCAGGGGAGAAAAGTTCCAAGACACATACAAAAAATATGGGGTGATAAGCTCCAAGACATATACAATATACAATATAAAAAGTTGCAACAGTCCAAAGTTAAAACAGCTGTTGGTAATATAAAGTACAGTACTCATCATAAGCATAACTCAAATAATAATAGGTAATTATACAAGAGATGTTACTATATACATATATATTAATTGTCATGTCATAGTCTTTGGTATCTTAAGGATAAGTCTATAAAGGTGAGGAGTATTCATTAGTGTAATGGAGGAAAGTTAGTCAGGGTTAGTACAGGGGCATAGCCAGTGGGTATAGAGAAATAGTTTTAGCTTCTGATTAAATAGAGTTAATGAGCACAGAGATATGAGTTCAGTGAGTAAAAGATTCCAGTGCTTTCCAACAGCATTAGAGAAGAGGGAGACTCCTGCCAAGTTGTTGGCTTTGCAAGTAATGATAAGTATTTTGTTTGAGGAGTGTAAATTCTTAAGATTGTTGTAAGGGGCAATGATGCTAGTGACTATTGGAATGTTGGTGGGTTGGTAAAGGGTTTTATGGGCTATAGTAAGCTGGTGAAATTGAATTTGGTTTGGAAATTCAAGCCATCTGAGTTGCTTTAGATTAAGACAGTGATGTGTTCTAAAAGGAGAGGCAGTTGCAAATCTGACAATATTATTATAGGCAATTGCCAGTTTATTTAGGTTGTTCTTAGAAAGGTTAGTATAGATAGGTGAAGCACAGAGTAGAGTGGAGATTAAGTGAGTTCTAGCTATAGTGGTCCTGGCTACTGGAGTAAGAAAGGGTTTGATTCTATAGAGGGACCCTAATTTTTTGTTGATTGTTTTTACTGTGCAGTTTATATGAGTATCAAAGTTAAGGTTGCTATCTATTGTTATACCTAGAGGTTTGGTGGTAGGTTCAGGAGATATGAGAGCGTCATTATCAGATGTGAGAGAAAAATTTATTAGAGTGGACTTTCAAGTTGGGGTGAACAGTAAAAGTTTATTTTTTGGAGGTTTATGAGGAGGCAGCACTTTAAAAACCATTGTTCTACAGTATTGAATGAATTTTGGGTAAGGGACTGTAGTTCAGTTTGAGAACAGGCTGAACAGATTATTGTAGAGTCATCTGCGTATTGAATGCAGGTGGTTTGAGGAATTGAAGAGTGAAGGTCTTTGATAAAGATGGAAAATAGGAGTGGGCCTAATATGGAGCTCTGAGGAACACCAAGGGAAATGGGAAGGTGGTTAGATAGTTTATTGTCCCATAGTACAGCCTGTTGTCTATTGTCTAAGTATCAAAAGGTTTTGATAAATCAATAAAGACTGCAGAGGAAAGAGTATTGTTGTTACAGTTTTTGTTAATGCAGTCTGTGAAGGATAGGAGGGCAGTGGTGGTACTATGGAAAGTATGCTGCTGTTATTGCAGTATTTTCACCACTGTTTGTCACTGAGGCTGTCCTTGAAATCACGCCAAGCACATTTCCTTGTAAACAAACTTGAGGGCTTCTTGTTTATGTGCTTGTGCCACTCTGTACAGATTCCTAGTGGCTGCAATGTTTCTGGCCATGAAACTGTGCTTGTGTACATGTAAGTGCGATGAGCAGCATAAGTATGCCATTAGCGCTGCTGTTCATTGCACTAACACGTAAACTCTGAGTAGGCTTCATGCAAAGTCTACACAGAGTTTATTAAATTCCCAGGTCTGTTCTTATAAACTTAGAAAGTTGCTTGAATAAAAGGTGTTATGTTAGAATGCATTTGCTGAAGCATAAGAAGTCTGAAACTCATATTTCTGTCATTATTTAGTAACTTCAGTCCATAACGATTTGCCAGAAAACCACAAATTTTATGAGGAACAGAACAAAAATATGAAGCAAAAAAAACTGTATAGTCTGGAAAAATCTGGACAGGTGAGAGGTATGCCACCATGCCTAGTGAAGTGGTCAGGATGTTTGGGTATTCAAGTTTATAGATGATGTAAAAGTAACAGGAATTGTTACATCCCTATGAGACAAAAAAAATACAAAGACTATTAGATCATCAATGTCTCTGGTCAAATGAACATCAAGTTAGGCACAATTGTAACCAATAAAAAATCTCACATCTTAGTTTATCAAATAATAGGTACTCCTAAACTCTGAAGCATGTAAATATTGGGTATTGAACTGAGTTTATAGATGTGTGTATTATGATTAATGACAACCTTGATACCCCTACCTGTATTAATACAATAGAAAAGTTATTCATCATCATCATCATCAAACTTCTTTTTCCCATTTTCTACATGGGGTCTGGTTGTTACGTCAGTTGTCATAATCTCTCTTCATTCTGCCTGAAAGTCTTAGGTCTTCTCTTACCCAAGTCATCCATCCATCTCTTTGATGGGCATTCTTTTATTCTCTTGCCTTCTTCCTGATTATCCTAAATCTTCTTCATCAGATTGCCTTCTGCTTTCCTGCATATATTCCTGAGCAACATTAATCTGTTCTCTTTGACATTCACTGCAACATAAGCTACTTAGGCTTCTGTTCTTACATCCTCATTTCTTCACTGTCTCAAAGTGTGCATCCTACGAACCATCTCATGATGGTTCACCTACATAACCTGTAGTTTCCTCAACTGCTCTGCATTCACTGTCCAAGTTTCTGTACCATACAGTAGCACTGGTCTCACCACTGCTCTGTACACCTTAATTTTCAGCTTCTTTGGCATTCTTCTGTCACACATTACCCATGACCCTCTGTGCCATTTGGCTGCAGTCCTCTGATTCTAGCTTTGACCTCTTCATTCAGACTTTGTTTCTCCTCTATCACCCATCTCAGATACTTGCAGCTGTTAACCAGTCCCACTATTTCCCTTCTGTCCCAATTCGCACCTCCTTCTGATTTTCCCATTTGCTGCCATTATAGCTGTCTTTGCTGTACTCAGTTTAATCTCATGTGCCTTCAGTTTTGCATTCTATTCCCCCTATCCTTTGCTGAAATCTTGTTCAGAGTCTGCCTGTAACCACATCATCTTCCTATAAAAATTGTGTTCATCTGTCCACTCCAGTCTGCCTCATAATGTAGTCTAGTCTACCATTAGAATGAACAGCAGTGGACTCAGAGCTGAACCCACTCTCACTGGGAACCTCTCTGCAAGACCAAATACTGTTCATGCTTTAGTCATTGAGTACTTGTACACCATCATTATCAACCCACTTTTCCTATTTTTCTACATGGAGTTGAGGTGTCGTAACAGCTGTTTCCATCTCTCTCTCTCTCTCTCTCTCTCTCTCTCTCTGTCTCTCGATTCAATGCCACTCTTCTACTTTCTTCAACACTCATGCCTGCCTGTTGCATGTTTTCTCTCACACAATTCATCCACCTTTTTGCTGAAAGCCCTTGTTTTCTCTTGCCTTGTTCCTACCTGTTCCAAATTTTCTTCATCAGATTGTCTTTTGTTTTTCTTCATATGTGCCTAAACCATCATAATCTGTTCTCTTTGATCTCTTCTGCAATATGAGCTACTTTGACTTCTGCTCATGTTCTCATTTCTCTGCCTGTCCCACAGTGAGCATCCTACCACCTGTCTCAGCCACCTCATCTCCATCAACTATAGCCTCCTCAATTGCTCTGCCTTTACTGCTCAGGATTTTGTACCATACAGTAATATTGGCCTCTCACTGTTTGAATACCTTACTTTTCAGCTTCTTTGGCATTCTCCTGTGACACATTATACCTGACACTCTGTGTCAGGTTGGCTGCAGCCATTCTGATTCTAACTTTGACCTCTTCATTTAGACTTCCCTTCTCCTCAACTACCCTCCCAGATACTTGAAGCTGTTACCCTGTTCCACTATTTTCCTTTCTATCTCAATGCTCAGATTCTTCTGATTTCTCCATTTGCTGCCATTACAACTGTCTTATCTGTACTTAGTTTCATCCTGTGTGCCTTCAGATTTGCATTCGGTTCCCTTATCCTTTGTTAAACTTCTTGCTCAGAGTCAGCCTGTAATGCCACGTTGTCTGAATACAGCAACTTTGTTGATCTGTCCCCTCCATCCTGTCTGCTAATTTTCTTGCAGGTCCTTATACAGACTGAACTAATTCTACCAATGTTTCTAGGACTTTGAATCACTGCAGCACTGCCAAAATCAGCTTTTTTGTGATCTTGTCATAAGCATTCCCCAAGTCTCAGGATGCCCAGTTGGACTCTTTCTTACCTGCAGCTTCTTCTGAACTATCTGTATCACTGTAAACTTTGGGTGTGTTGTGCTGCATCCTTATATGAATTGTTACAATTGTTTAAATTTAGGGTGATTGACCAAGTATTTTTTGATATAAGAGGTGGACCCTATAGTCTCAAATTAGATAAACTTGAATTATTCTGGCAGTTACAATTGAATGCACATAATTACCACAGTCATAATTATATGTGTTCTATTACTTGTTTGTTAAAATTTAGAAATTAGGATAAATAGAGACCTGATATACTGTATTAATGTGGATGTCAATTTGTCAATATTTATGTATATTTTATATTTATTAGTTTAAATTTTTGCACTGGGATATATTTTATTTAAATATTTTTAACATTATTCTAAGTTATATGAATATATATTTAAGGGTTTGGTATGAATGATCAGATACATAAATGCATTTTGTGGTGTTTGTAACAATTTATTTTAATGAGGGAGGGTGCTCATGTGACCAAAAGGAGGGACTATTTAACAAGATTTATGATATATTTTGTATCTGAAGAAGTTTGGGTGAAATCTCAGATGAAAAGCACTTCATTAAATTAATATTTGTTTTATTAAAAGCTGTCCTAAGTTGTCATTTCCTAGTATTTTATTTTGTTTGGACAGTTTTTCATTTTGTTCTTAACTTCAAAATATACTCTTTAAATAACACTCAAATAGAAGTGGACCCACATACCAAACTCCTAGGAGTAACTATAGATAATAAACTTTCCTTCGATCTCCACATAAACAGTACTATTAAAAAAAAATGACCTCAAACTAGAAATGCTTTACTGACACAAAAATGTTATGGACCAAGCCTCCAAAAGAACATTAGCCACTACATACTTACTACTCTCTTTACTGTACGGTACACCTATATTAACTAACTTTCAATCTACTCTAAACAATAAGCTGGAATCATGTTACAATAGGACTGTCAAATTTGCAACAGTATCCCCATTATACTATCACCACTGCACTGCTCTTACATCCCTTAGCTGGCTAAAACTCCAATAACAACTCAACTACCTACAACTGACAATCACCCATAAAATTATCTGTAACTCTGAATCATGACCTGCCATAAGTACCTTACTTCAAGCATATACACCCAACCGAGCTCTACGCTCTGAAAACAAACAACTCCTAGCACTTCATAAGCCAAACAAAACTGCTAGACAATCTTTATATTCTTATTTAATAACCAAATTATGGAATGCACTACCCCTTGATATTAGAACCACCTTAAACCTCAAAAAGTTCAAATTCAAACTGAAAGATCATCTACTACTGGCAAATACTTGTCCCTCTTCAAGCCGTGGCTAGTTTTATTTTTCCCTCACTCTGCATATAACTCTTCAATCCCTTTCCATTTCCCTCTCATCCCCCTACCCCTACCTTCCATTTTCTTCTTGCATTCTAGTTTCCCCTCCCCCACCATTATTTCACCCCTTTCTACCATGTCTTTTACCCTGTATTACATTTCACATTTTTTTCTTCTAAATCTCTATCCAAAACTAACTACATATCTAAAAGATTATTTACTTACTTTTACTCCACAACTATTTAATGTTTCTCTCCCTCTAATATTTTTCTGTAGTTTTATACCACTAATAACGTCACTTTCACTATCTTTCTTTCCCTAAAACTTTCCTTCTGCAACTCTCCTACTTTACTTATATACAGAAACTTCTGGTCCACATGTATATGCATGTTTAAATACAAACATGAAAACCTATGTATCAATTTAAAAGATACTGTGCATTTGCTGGCATTCATGCTAAAGACTATATAATTGGACCCCTACGTGTTGTTTTATATATGATAGTATTTTTCTGAATCTTCTTTCATGACAATTCTTACTCATTATTGTTTAATTTGTCTCACTATTGTTAAAATTACTTTGTATGTTCTTTCTCTGTATTGTTTTGGAACCTGATGAGAATTCTTATGCATTATGACTTACTGTTAAAATTACTTTGTATGTCTTTTCTTTCTGTATTGTTTGGAGCTTTTATCCCCAGGCCTCCACTGAAAATGGGTTTCCAACTGAGTCAGACTTTCCTGGTAACTAAATGTCAAATAAAATAAATACAAATAAATAAATTCAGTGTGACATCTGATACCTCTATACTACCCGCAGCTGTGAATGTCCACTTTGCTCATATACACTAGAACTAGTATGCTTATTCTCCAGTCATCTGAGATACACTCTTCTCTCTGTACTGGTATGAGTACTCTCTGGATCCATTTCTCCCCTTAACTCACCTAACATCTTGATCATCTACTGTGATCTTATCTGAGCCTGCTGCTTTCACAGTCTTTATTTTCCTTAGTGCTGTTCTTACTTCTTCTCATGTGGGTTTCTCTTTTTCTTTCATTGTAGGCTGTGTCTGGGAAGTATAGCGTGTGTGAAGTTTTCTTTATTCAGAACCTTCTGGAAGCACTCCTTCCATTTGTGTTGGATGTCCTCTAGACTGATGAGCAGGCTCCTGT
This sequence comes from Protopterus annectens, assembly GCF_019279795.1. NCBI lineage: Eukaryota > Metazoa > Chordata > Ceratodontiformes > Protopteridae > Protopterus > Protopterus annectens. The sequence goes on from NC_056731.1 coordinate 421,561,917, forward strand.
TGCCTTTCCCTATGAAGTGCTATCTACTGAGTCATTTTCCTGAAACTGGTAGAGTGCCTGTGAAGCTTTGCTCTTTGCTACTGCATTTCTTGTATTAGTATCTTTGTTAACCAACCAGTCTTCCGTCTTAGTCTGGTCAGTCTTTTGTATCTCCCACTTTTTCCTGGACTTCTGCATTCTGCCACCAGCTTTCCTTATGTACCTTACTTCCATACCTGGCTTGGCCACATATCTGTTTTATAGTCCACACACATGCTTTTTTGAGGTGTTTCCATTCCAGTTTAAACTCTACCTGTTTTTTTTTTCCTCAAGTGTTACAGCCCTGAGTAATTCATTGAACTCTTTTGTTTTCTCACCAGTCAACTTCCAAGTCTTCAGCCTAGTCTCTGTTGACTCAGGAGCCTTATATAGTGTTTTATATATAGAGAGAAAAAGAGACTGTGGAAATATGCACTGGGGTCTAGTGTGATAAATGAAATGTTCTGTGCTGAAGGTTTGAGGGACAAGTGTGCTGAGTGGCAAAGCCTTAAATCAAGGATCGCATTCTGAAATTCTTCAGAAGAAGGCATTTTATGTATCGCTCATACCATCAAATCAGGTCACAAGGTATTCCATTCATCAATCTTTTGTCTTTGCGTTTTAATTTAGTATTGTTCATTGGCTTTAGTTGGCAGCAGTCTTTGCCTAAGTTTCTACTGTAAAGTTTTAAAACGTTTGCACAGGTTCTTAAGAACAGCATGCATCTCAGACGGAGGTACTTTTTAAATCATTTTTTGTATAATTTTTCTGATGTATTTCAATAGACAAAATATATGTCTACAAATACACACACACACACACACACACACACACACACACACACACACACACACACACACACACACACACACACACACACACACACACACACACACACACACACACACTCACACAGATGCATTCATGAGTGTGTGGGGGTCTGTGTTGTATGACCGAATGTTTGTTTCATCAAACATGATGTATGGGGGTAGAATGTGAATTTGGTTGAATACAAGGAATTATGATGATAAATGTGGGTTGTTATATTGGGTGGGTTGGAGTATGTGTGTGTGTGTGTGTGTGTGTGTGTGTGTGTGTGTGTGTGTGTGTGTGTGTGTGTGTGCGTGTGTGTGTGTGTGTGTGTGTGTGTGTGTGTGTGTGTGTGTGTGTGTGTGTGTGTGTGTGTGCGTGTGTGTGTGTGTGTGTGTGTGTGTGTGTGTGTGTGTGTGTGTGTGTGTGTGTGTGTGTGTGTGTGTGTGTGTGTGTGTGTGTGTGTGTGTTTGTATGTGATATGTGTCTGAGATGCTGTCTACAGTGACTCTGTCCCAGGATGTTTTTTCTTCAGTGACATCAGGGTTGGGGTTAGGAGAAGAGGAAGGGTTAGGATTACGGTTAGTATGTATTAGTTAAGGGAGAGCAGGGATGTAAGTAGCAGTGAATTTTGATAGAGGCATTAGTACCTGCAAAGATGAAGAGAGAAACTGGAGATTCAGCAAAGAAGGAGAGGAAAAGAAGAAAGAAGTAGAGGTTGAAGGACAGGTGCAGGTAGCAGTGACAGAAGATGAAGAGGAGGCTACCTGTGAGCACCATGGAAAAGCCAAACTGATAAGAAGAGTAGGAAAGAAGTGGACAGGAAGTGAAAATGAACGAGATATGAGGAAAGAGATTAAATGGACAGAGCAGTTAGCTGGGCTTGTAGGAGGAGTCCAGGAGGGATGGGAAAAGATCAGTTACAGCACAGATAGTGAGTAGAGCTTGGAGTGATGGAAAGAAAAGACTACAAATAGTAAGGAAAGTGATATGCAGTAAGGAATAAAGGAAATAATTTTCCCAGAGAAGAGGGACTTGGTGGTCTCAGATTCAGGCAATAAGGGGATTAAGACTACTAGAAAGGGAGGCAGTGAAGACAAGGTTCCCATGAAAATGGTCTCACAGCTTACAATTTCCAAGACATGGAAATGGTGACCCATCTGGTCACTAACAAGGAAGCATATTGTGGCACTTCTAGACACCAATGAGAACAGAAATATGGCAGACAAATGAGGATGGAAAGACTAGTCAGACAGACAGTCTCTATGCTGTTAAGAGACTCCACCTTAGCCCAGTAATGTGGTCATAGATGATCATAGGCATATATCTTCATATGTAAGTGCCAGGATAGCTGCCCCTGTGGGCCATTTTAAGCCTGGCCAATTTCACTTCTGGTGCTTTAATTAACCTATCCCATTTTTTGTTCCCTCCAAGCTTCATCATTGCTTTCCAGACCCCTGCGTGTCCTATCCATGCCAGGACTACTGTCTCACTCCTTGCCCCCCCCCCAGACTAAGACTGAAGGGAGGGAGGAATAGGATGTCTCAGAAGCAGAAAATGACAGATACTCAAGTAATAGAGTGAGGAAAAAATCACAGACCATACCAGGAGAAGCCAAAAAGTATGAGTCAAAAAAGGCTGTTCTAATTATTTTCTTGAATCTGTCTGTACATTTTTAAAATGCATTTTTTGCAAGTAAAATGTTGAACATTGTTTTCTTGACAGTTTGTCCATATGGTAGAAATGTAGTTCTTAAAAGGCCAGATTCTAAAGAACTTTGGGAAGTGGTAGGGAGCTTGTCTAGTAAGAAGACCTGCTGCTCTGAAATGGCAACAGTGCATGCATCCCTTAGTATGCATGAGCAAAGGGGGAGAGTGGTGACACTTCCAAGGAGGAACAGGTTCTGCAACTTAGCACCAATCACTTACACTGATAGACTTCCTCATATATATATATATATATATATATATATATATATATATATATATATATATATATAATTTCATAGCATCTGAGGTTTTTATGGAGCAAAATTAAGAATGCATCATGTATCCTGACTCCTGCAGATGTATATCCCATATCACATGTATCCTGACTCCTGCAGATTTATATCCCATATCAAGTGAAGTCACCTGCATATGCACAGCTGGACTTTGGCACTCTGAAGACCTACTGAGAGGCATGGGGCAGTGAGAGACAGGGGAGCATTATGTGCAACAGAAAGAATGAGTATAGGGAATAATTGTTTGCAAATGAGAGGGGACTTGGGAAAGAATCATTACCAAGTGTCATATAACAGATCAGCAGAAGTGTAACTTAGAAAATTATATGTATATGAAACGCAGGGAATGGCAATATGGTATGTAGCACCAGAAGCCGGATGCCAGTAGAGTCGGCACGTGATAGTGGCAGAGGCATACAGGACAACTAGAGAAAACAGAACAGGCAAGAACACACAACTCCCATTCTGTCTTTGGGCTAGTGTACATGCCCATAGTAGTCATCAGTGTATAATGGCAAAGAAAAAAATGAGCAGCATTGCTTAATAAACTCCACTGTATGGGCTATACCTTATTGTGTAATAAAGAGCTAAAAAGGTCTTATGGGTACATAACCAAGATGACTCATTATAAATATAGGAAATGAGTTAGACTAGTGACATGGAGTGGGGTGGAAAGGGGTGGAGATACTGGATGGGATACCTTTATAGGCATACACTGCCATTTGTGTTTGCACTGACATATGGCATCATAATTCTTGCAATTCTTTTAGAATCAGATGTAGGACTTGCACTACCCGGGAAATCTTTTGAACTTTCTTATTTGCATAAATTGCTGGAGGATTTGCATAAGGTTTCTTTTGGAATTCTTTATCTTGAAATTAGTACTGCAAGCTCAGGATTGTGCCTTTCCAGATAATATATTTTGGAAACTGTCCAATAAGTATGAGGCAATCCCTTTATGTCAGAGAATGTCTGCAAACATTAAATCCTAGTCACGTCTCAAAAGTTATCATCAGTATAAATTAACCTTAATCAGAGATCTGGACTTTAAGTGCACTTTTAGAAATGTGCACAGAAGATAAGCACATTTACATGTCCAAAAATGGACTTTGGTGCTTATTGATTTGAAAAAGATATTGTAAAATCCAATTACTACCATAAAAATACAGTGAGGCTCATTAGCATGTTATACACTATATGAAAAACAGGGTCTATATTACCAGATTGAACATTTAGGTTGTCGAATGCCTAAACATCGAACTGGTAATATCGAAAGCCAAAAAACCACGAATGGCCACTTTCACGTAGGGAAAGAGAATTCCCTTGGCCGTAAAAAAAAAAAAATTAAACCCAAATGAAGTGCATCTGAACCTCTATGCTTAAAGCAGCTGTAATAGAAATACTTGGAGTTATGTGGAATTCTCTGTATATAGTACTTGTAAAGGGATTATTTGTGTAATATGTACTTCTCTGCCTGTAGCAGTTTTACAGTTATAGCATGTGATGACTTTTTCAGTTTTGCTTTCCCTTACTGCTTTGTGCTACTACCTTCCCTTTAAGCATACCTCTCTTAAATCACTATCCAAACCACCTTCTTTGCACTTACTATGCTATAACTTCCTCCATTAGTTCTTACCTGTATTCCGCTCCTCTGGCCCTTTCTTTTTTTCATTCAGGTTTTACATTCCCCTTCCCCTTAACAGCCTTCCCACTACAAAACCTTGCATCTACTTTATGGCCACTAGCTGTGATTTCTCCTTCCTTTTATGCATGCCCGGATAGTAGCTTTCCCTCTGAGACAACTTTCCAACCAACTATTACTTATTTTTTCTGCTTGAAAGAACAGTGTCCCTACTTGGACTGCCCACCCACTGTACTGCAACCTTTCTCTGTTGAGACAGAAATTAATCTCCTGAAGTTCTATTGTCCATTGGGAAAGACAAGCCTCTCAGTAGCCTTTCAGCATAGGTGACAGTCTACAGCTATAGCCATTTTACTTTTTAGTGCTGTTTATGATATTTTATTAGCAGGGGCTTGCACACTTGTGGACTAACCCCGGGGACATCTCCTTTTCTCCCTGTAGTATTTGTAGTTCTTTCTATCTCTGTGTCTAATCCCTATAGCTTTAACCCATTGCTGTTTTAATTTTTCCCCTGCTACACCTCTAGATGGTGATAAGCAAGCCTCAGTCATTGTCTACTGCCTTCTCACCTTTTACTGGGGAAAGGGAGTAAACCCTTCCTTTCTCTCATGCACAACTGGCAAAATATCCCTATACAGTTTAAAATACAGAACAGAAACAAATACATACACTTAACATCACAGGCAGTTAGTCTCTCCTCAAACAAGTCTTCTCTACCCTGTTATGCTTGTTAAGCCTTCTCTTTGACAAACGCAGTTTCAGCCTACCAGATAATAGGCTTCCTTGTGCTGTACCTTGCTGACTGATTGTTTTGTGGGCACTCTTGCCTCTTCCAGCTGGGCAAACTCTGCTCCGTTCACCCTCGCTACGCTTGGGCTCACTCCACTCCCCTACCAAACCCCCATTCTCACCCACTCCCACATCAATTTAATTTACACTTATCCTTACCACACCTACACACCCTACCACCAATCACACACATCTTCACTTACACTCCACCCACTCCTCCCAATTACTACCACACCCACAACCCTCCTCACTACTATCACATACTCCTCCCCTCCCTCTCCTCTTACTCCCTACCTCATCTCACTGCCTAACTCCACACGCCTCCATTAAACCCACCTCCCACCTCACATCATTACCCACAATCAACATTCAAGAATTCAAATATATCATAATACTCTCATACAACCTACTATCATATGGTTTTAACCTATGCTTACTCACAATCCTCAACACTCACCCTAGCCTCCCTCAGTAAGCATTACACAGCTATGTCTCTTTTGTTCAACACCTTTCTCCTCATATTCACTTTCTACCTCTCTTTTCTTCTAAGACTATCATCATTTCACTCAACCTGTCTTCCTCCCCTTCTACATCACCTCTTACCCACATTCTCCCCTGCTATACTGCAGTCTGTTCTAGTCTCTGTAGAACTGATATAATCTTACAAAAGAAAACAACCCTACTCTCTACACAACATAGATACCCTTGCTGTCACTTTCACAAATACCTTAGCAATCCAAAAAAGAAGCCATTACCTATCAACTTCCCAATTCTCTGTGAGCTAGTCTTGTGTGATGATATACATCCTAATCCAGGCCCTTCTCCCCCTACTTCCCCTACTCATAATCCTCCCAATTCAGCAAAATGCCTAAACTTCACCACAATAAATCTCCAGAGCATTAGAAATAAAATTTCTCCACTGCATGCATGGCTAAATCAACATAAACCAGATTTTACCACCATTACCGAAACATGGCTAAAAAACATATATCAAAGATGCTGAATTTCTACCCCCAAACCACTCCTGCCTCAGAGCTGACAGACCTCATAAAAAAGGTGGAGGTGTTGCCTTACTATTCCCAAGTACCTTTACTGTTATTCCCTATTCTAAACCTATCCCCACTTTCTCAACTGCAGAGCTACTTGTTACCCTTCTAAAACTTAATAACTGCAAAAGCCTTTGCATCATAATCTTATATATTCCCCCAGGCAACAATACTCCAATTCTAGAAGACATTCTTGCCTGGACAACCAGCAACATAAAAAATGAAACTATCATTCTTGGCGACATTAATATCAGCTGGCAAGATATCTCCACTATATCCCCTAATAATCCCCTTACTAATATCAACCTTCACATTTATTCTCAACTAATCTCAGACATTACCAGACCTGACAATAAAAAATCAAAGGCTCAACCTTGGACTGGATCTTGATCTCCGATCCAGACAAAATTTCCTCCTCCGGCATACTCCCTGACAGTATTAGTGACTACTCTCCAGCATTCATAGTACAGAAGCCCATCTCTATAACAAACATAAACCAATATAGATATACCAGAGATCTATCACACTTTTCCCAAAACACCCTCAATGACATACTGCAGAAAACCAGCTGGAAACCATTAACATTTCTTCCACTTAATGAAGCTGCGGAATTCTTCAATTCCACATTTCTCAGGATCTTAAATAGTCTTGCACCACTCAGACCAAAGAGAATCAAAGCAAAACGTGCTCACTGGCTTTTAAAGTCCACCAAGCAAGTTATGTCCTCTAGGGGCAAAGCCTGCAAATCCTAGCAAAAGAATAAAACATCATCCAACCTCAGGCAGTACAAACAACTTTGCAATCAAGCTAAATGCTTAGTTGTCAAAAACAAAAAGAATACTTCCAAGCTATCCAAGACCAGCACAAACATAATCCCAATAAATTCTGGGGAGCAATCAGCCCCTACTCCACCCAGGAATGAATAATACTCCATGCCCAAACCCAGAAAAAAATGCCCTCAGAGCTAGCCTCACTCTTTAATCAATACTTTATAGACACCATCTCCAGACTTACTACTACCTTCCCACCCATCAACCAGACCCACTAGGAACACCATTAGCACCTACCCCCTCTAATCATCTACCCACCATCTCACTGTCACCCATTCCTACATCCACCATCAAAAACGTCTTCCAAAACTAAAACCGTGTACCAACACCCCAGACAAATTGCCTGCAGAATATCTACAACTAGCAGCCCTTCCATTGCTTATCCTATCAGCATCCTCCTTAACAGATCCATTCAGGAATCCTGTATACCAGATATTTGGAAGAAAGTATTTGTTATCCCTCTTCATAAAGGAGGTGATAACTCCGACATCTCAAACTTCCATCCTATTGTCATTCTTTCCCAATCTCTAAAATACTTGAGAAGTGTATTCATGCACAGCTCATACATCATCTGGTAAAACATCAAATGCTTTCCCCCACTCAACATGGCTTTAGACCAGGACATAGCACTAACACCGCCCTCATCTCCTTCTTAGACACAATAAACAGAGCTCGTGATGCAGCCTCCTTAGTCTCTGCACTCTTTCTTGATTTATAAAAAGTATTTGACACCATCTCCCACTCCCTACTGCTGACCAAACTCAAACCTTGGCCTATCTCTCCCTACCCTACAATGGTTTACTAACTATCTCAACAATAGGGAATAATCTACCATATGGCAGCATTCTTCCTCCACTTTCATTACTACTAATACAGGTGTTCCCCAAGGTTCAATTCTGGGTCCCCTCCTATTCAGTATATTTGTTAGCAACTTTCATAACACTGTTACCCACAGTACTGTCATCCAATATGCAGATGACTCAGCTATCATCTGCTGTTCTAAATCTGTCACTGAATTACAGAGCCTTACCCAAGAATCATTTACCTTTACTGAGCACTGGATGTCCCAGAACTAGCTTGCCCTTAACCCCAATAAAACAAAACTCTTATTGTTTACCCCCACAAACTCTAGCCCTATTGACAAGTCTCTTCTCACTCTTTCTTCTCAAAACAATGCTATAATCGAAGATGACCCTAGTACCAAGTTGCTAGGTGTCATCATTGATGAGAAACTAACTTTTGACCTCCACATCCACATCAACATAAAAAAACATCAAAAGCTAGGTGCCCTTTATAGGCACAACTATTTCTTTAACCTCTCTGCTAAAAAGGCCTTGGCCTCATCCTTCCAGCTTCCAACTCTGCTATATGGCACCTCCATCCTTACTAACCTACAATCCTCCTTAAAAAATAAACTAGATTCTTGCTACAACAAAGTAGCTAAATTTGCCACAAACGCTAAATTTTCTACATATCACTGCTCCCCTCTGCACAAACTAAACTGGCTAGAATTCCCCCACCAACTCACTTATCAGCAGTTAACTACAGCCCACAAGATGATCTACCAATCTGAAACTTGCCCTTCCCTCTCTTTGATTCTGACCATGTATCACCCCACTCGCCATCTCAGGTCTGAAAACAAAATATTATTAACTGTCGAGAAACCCAAACTCTCAGCCGGCCAAATGTTGTACTCTTATGCTGTCTTCAAGTTATGGAATAATCTCCCTCCTTCATTTAGGACAATCAGTAATCCTGCTTCCTTTAAGAAATCCCTCAAATTACATCTCTCCTCTCACTGGCTATGCTCCTGCACACCAAAAAATAATCCCTACACCTGACTCTCACTATAAAGCCTCTACCTTACCATTACTTCTACAAATACCCCCCTCTTCTTCTCTGTATCATTCTTACTCCTTGCTGTCATCTTGTCAGTACTCTTCCTCCTTAAGCCTTTCTGTCATCTCCTATATACCTCAGCTCACCTTACCACTATATTGAACATTTTTTACACTCTTCTGATATTCTAGAAAATATGGCATCATTACCTGACTGTAAAACATTTACTGCCTTTTCATGTGTTAGTACTGTTCAAAATACCTCTTTCTATATATCAACAATGTTTCTCTCTTGCATGTAATCAATAACTACAAGTATGTGTTTAATGTATTGATACTACTGCCCTAAACTCAAAGTGTCCTATGTTTTAACATTTTTTTATGTTGTATGTAATTAACGTGGAGCTTTTCTCCTCGGGCCTCCACAGAAAATGGGCTCTTCCTAGGTCCAGTGGGCTTTCCTGGTTAACAAATGCAATAAATAAATAAATAAATAAAAGTGGAGGCTTGGCCCCTCCACACCCCCCCCAATGTGGGAAGCTGTGCCTCCCACACACCCACTAACTAAATATACCCGCTCCAAGATTGCTCTACATTGGACAAAAGGGCAAAATTTGCATAACGGCCAAGGGAATTCTTTCCCTGCATGAAAGCGGCCGTTCATGTTTTTTTGGCTTTCAATATTATCAGTTCGGTATTTAGGTATTCGACAACCTAAACATTCGATCTGTTAATATAGACCCATGAAAAACATCCTGAGCTGTAATTTAAAGAAAAGCATCATCTGCATTTCTAGGACTATTACTGTATTAACATTAACTCCTATAAAATTATGGGAATTCCTATTACTCATGATGGTCCAGTCCATAAAGAACTACTGCAGAGCAGGATCATCTACACAGGAGACATGAAAGTTGGCCAGCATGAAACCTGTTTGAATTGTCTTTAACCTGAGAACTATTTATCTTGACTATCTTTAGGAGACTAGAGTAGAGCCCAACTTACATTTTGGTGCATCAAAACAGATATGTCCCTTTTGGATGAGTTTACAGAGCGAACTTCACACCAGCTCCGTAACTACAACTCATTCTGTACAGCACTTGTGACATGCTCTGTTTCTTGAAAAAAAGGCCAATTCTAACACAGCTGTCAAAATGTCTGGTAACACTGATGTTCTCTTGAAAGCAGACAATGTTACAATAACCTTACAATCTGTTTTCTTGATGTCAGCCAGAGAGTCCTGTAATTATAATAGAATGGTCAACAGGTCTCAGTGACCTGTTAAAAAGTCTATCATGAGTCTGTGCCAAATTATTTTTAAGATCATTAATTTTGCTTACAAAGAGGAAATCCTTAACACATGTAAAGAAGAAAATAGTTCACTGTGTAGTTCACAAGTAAGATTCAAATTCGACGATTTCAGAAACTGCTGAAAAAGCATTGTGGTTTTGCTTAAGTGAGACAGTTGTGCTATAAAAACAAGTATTCATATCATGTTCATATATCCTGCAACTCTTCCGACTAGATGACAAATTTGGAATCACTTGTTTTGTACACCAGAGAGGGCAATGGCAGTTTTGCTATATCATTAATTTTGAGAAACTCACAACATCCCTTCTGTTCCTTAGTCTAAAACAGTGGAGCTCTCATCTCCATGAACAGAATACTGTAACAAAATTACTCACCCAAGGAAGTTTGTCTCATTCTGGGCTGCAGATTTCCCACAACTGGTGTCCATCTCATGTTAACAACTTAGAAAATGACATGGTAAATCATAAACACTTACCTAGAAAACCTTAACTTAATTTAATATTCCAAGCGGAGATCCAGAGAAGGGACTGCTATGAACTACTAGCAAGTGACAAGGACTTGTGTTTAAACTTCCAGGTCTCATAGCAGGCTGTCAAATTCTATATCTGATGCCTCACATATTTAACTTCCCGGGATCTCCAGAAGTTGTAGGATCCACCAGTTGTAACAAATATGTTAATTCCCTCATCATTAAAAAAAAAAAAAAACATTTCCTCCATGATTACTAATATGTCAGCTGTCCAGTGAGGATCCTACATTGGATTTAGTTGCCATGATACACCAACGGTACCAGTGCCATTTATTACTGTGGGGGGGTTATTACTGGCACATACTCCTTAAAACAGCTGTTGTAAACCTTATTAAATCTATCTTTTGGTTTGTTGGTGTTGCTCTTTTTAGGGAAGTATGGTAGTAATTAGTGGCAGATCCTTCCAAAAGCTTTTAGCGACTACATTTCGCTGTTTGTTAAGCAGAAATTCTCAGATTTATATGTCATGTAGACTTGGTTGGTTGGTTATCTCATTTAGTTTGTGACTGTATTTAAATATATTATATTAACAGTTTTATCTTATGTTAAAACATTGAAATAGTTATTCACAGTACTCTGAATGACATGGAGCTAAATATGCCATAGAAAAGGCACATTCTCTGAACTTATTCAGAAAGCTTCAAGACTGATGTAGTTTCAGCTCAGGAAACAATGGCAGCATGAAGACATGTTTGCTGCATGCACAACTTCCGTACTGAGGTTGTGGGTCAGAGATTATTCAATCCTTTAGACATAACTCTTTCATTGATCATAAAATCATAGGAGGTTACTAGGCTAATGGCCCCAGGGCCCTTACAAGCCTAGCCAAGTTCGACCCATGTTCCCAAGGGTGTCTGGTTCAAGCAGACACTAAAATCATCACCTATTGCCTCTGTCCAAGAGGGACACAAGTGGAGCCCCTGGGGTGATTTTCTGGTTGCCCATCCAATTGTCCAAACTGCACTTAAATAGGGCCAATGAGGGGCTTTATTTAACACGAATAGGAAGCTTGTTCCAAAGGTGGGATAACCTCTGTGAGACAAATCTGTCTCTCTGGCAGGTTCTGCTGATGTCACATACCAGGTTAAGGTCCTTTGAATGAGTGACCCGTGTGCCATTTGACTTGAGAATGTGCAGCATTTCCATTTAAGGTGGGTCAGGGATTGCTCTATATCCAAGGCACAGATCACCTCTGAGCAGTCTGTATGACACAAAGTAAAGTGATAATGACTTCAGTTTGTCCACATAAGACAGATCTTGAAGACCTTAAATTTTCTTTGTAAGGAATCTTTGTGGTCTCTCCAATTGCTGCAGGCATTTGGAAAGGAACATACCAAAAGGAGCACTGTACTTTATTATTGCCCAAATGAGGGAAGAGCACAAGGGGGTTATAACCTCTTTTTTTCTGGATGCAATATCCTTACTTATGAGATGAGCAATATAAAATGCCCTTCTTATCACTGTTGAGACTTGGCGATTTAAGTTAAGGTTGCTGTCAACCTGCGTGTTCAGATCTCTCACCACTGACTATGAGCTTAGGGTATTGCTATTGATGTTTTAGTTTGCAGGAATATCACCCTTGCCAAAGGGGATGATAATGCATTTTTTGCATTAAATTTAAGACCATGACTTTGGCACCAGTCATTAGTCTGCCTAAGACCTTGTAGGATGTTGACATCGTTAGGGGTTTCAATGACCACTCCCAGTTTGCAGTCATCAGCAAACTTTGTCAGCCACAGTCATTTAGTTTTAGCCTGTACTTTGTTGAAGAAATTCTGAGCAGTAAGTGTCCCAGAACCAATCCTTGTGAAACACCACTGGTTACAGGTCTTCTGGAGGAGGTGGAGTCCCCTATTTTGACCATATGAGTTCTATCAATGAGCCAGTTTGCAACCCATCCATGAACAACTGGGACAGACAGTTCAGGAGCGCACAACTCCCTCATTATTATCCATAAACAACAGGAATGGGCAGCTCAGGAACATGTAGTTCCCTCATATTTATCTTATGAACAACTTGGATGTGCAGTTTAGGAACATGCAGCTCCCTTATCCTTCTTCATAAACAGCTGGGATTGGCAGGTCAGGAACAGTCAGCTCCCTCATTTTTATCCATAGCCAACTGGGATGGGCAGTTCAGGAACACAAAGCTCTCTAGTCCTTACCCATAAACAAGTGGGATGTGCAGTTCAGCAATGCACAGTTCCCTTTCTCTGTTCATGAGCAACTTGGATGGGCAGCTCAGAAACATTTATTTCCCTAATTCTTAACTATGAAACCATGAAGGGATGGGATGGAATGGACATTTCAGAAACATACATCTCCCATATTATTATGTGTTAACAACTGGTGTAAGCAGTTCAGAAATACAGTTACCTAATTTTTATCCATTCATATCTGGGATGGGCAGCTCAGAAGTACACTGCTCCATAATTCTTAGCCATGAAAACTGGGATGTGCAGTTAAGGAAAATGCAGAACCTTTTCTTACTGATCAATAATTCAGGTTGGTAGTTCAGGAATATGTAGTTCTCTTTGTCTTATCTATAAACAACAAAGATTGGCAGCTCAGGAACACATACCTCCCTCAGTCTTATCCCTGAACAAGGTTGAGCCTGTTCAGTAACAACATAACAGCTGGGTTAGGGGGCCGGCAAGGCTTTAGCAAGGCCTGTTACATTAATTGGTATCTTTAGCTTTGGGAGTTGTCTATGGCTGTACAATGCAACAAGCCTCTGTTATGTCTTTTCTAGTAGCTTCAAACTGTAGAGCCAACTCATCAACACCAGTGGAAAATTCAATGTAAATAAACAATTCAGGTTACTGGAGCTTGTAGAAAAACATCCAAATGCTTGTTGTTTAAACATGCTGCCATCACATAGTTCACCTCAGTTTTAGCCTCACTATTACACATACTCTACTTTTAACATAATCCCTAAATGTAACTTTCTGTCTGAACCTAAGTAAATATTGTAAATAGCTAGTAATGCAATGGTGTATTATTAGCAATGCAATTATGTATCAAGTGTTTCATCAAAATATCTTCTGTTAATTGTTCATAGATGGATTTAAATTACTTGATATTTGACGTGGTTAGTTTTCTGTTTATGTATATTGCTCTTGTTTTCTGTCATGAGTATGCAATTAGTTTCTATCCAGACTGTGGCTAAATGGGTGTGGTTGTATCACTAGTCTGAGGAACAAAAAGTATTGAATAAAAATAAATAAGCAGCATATGTAAATTTTATGAGTCTTCTATAGATTTCCAGGGATGAATTATTGCGCACCATTTGCAATAGGACCTCCTCCAAGGCTGAAAACGGTATAACTACTCAGAAGATACTTCAAAAATGTGATTAAGGACTTTGGCCTGTGGCTATATTGTTATGTAAGAATCCTAAAGGCACAACGCTCACTCTGCTTTTTCCTCTCAGCCTAAACATCATCACCTGAATTACTTAGCTTCTTTCCTCTCAGCCAGCTGACACTGTCATAGACAAATGTACTGCAACATACTGGCACCATGTCCAAAATGAGCTTGAAAGCTGCTAGGAAAGGATCCTTTGTCCCTCTGACCTAGTATAGACTAAACAGGTTATCAGAAAATGGATGGATGCATATCATCCTATAACACTCTTTGAGGCAATATTCTTTGCTGTGTTTCCCATCCTCATACACGTATTACAGACCTTGGTGGGTGGACTCTTTAAAATACTGAAGAGCAATGATGCCATAGACTGACTTGTGGGCAGCACAGTGCTTTGTTAGCTAAAACCCCCATAATTATTATCCAGACAGAATCTGCTAAGCTTGAGTTGAATGAATTTGAAATACAGCTGAAGTCTTGTTTGGAGGGAAAATCTGGATCAAGAAATCACAAAGCTAGAAAACAATGTTGTGGTTGCCTGTAATTAATGTAAATCTGCCATATTTAAATGTGAGTTAAAATAATGTGGTAGAAAGATGTGAAAATATTGTAAGTATTTCTATAAAGAAGAAACTGTGAAAAGGCAGCCACTCGTTTATGGACTTTATAGAGAAATCAAGGAACATTTTAGCAGAAACAATAGTAAAACAAAATATTCAATGCAGATTTGCTAAAATGCCTCCAAAGATAAAGGCTCCATTTTCAGCCCAACAGATATAAACAGGTCATTTGCTGAACTCAGCAATGCACTTTTATGGCTCAACACCATTGTGAAATAGTACAGACCCTGTGCACCCTCAAACAGCACACGACTATTCTTAAAAGTACCCTAAAACTACTTCTTTGCTAAATGTTCTCTTCTTAGCACAGCTGAGGTAAAGGATGTGATATCATCAACCTTTGAGGGCTAGTTGTCAGGCTAGGGTCATCTAAGTACAAAGGCTTGCCATCTGTTTAGTGATATTCTCACTCTTGAAATGCCAGACATTTTTAGATTTACGCAATAAAGTCGTGACACTCCCCCAACCTTAAAGACATCCTTCACAGATGTGCTCCTGCAGCTTGGTAAAGACAATTCTTCCATTCCAATTCTTCCATTCCTGTCATAAACTTGGAAGGCAAACATTACACCAAAATCCTTGTAAAGTACCTGTAACACTCTACTTTTCTGTGGTTATTTTCTTTTAGGCCATGTTTGCAACTTGAAGAAAGACTGAGATCTCTATGATGACAATTGCGCAACACTTGCTGTAGCAAGCAGTTGCTATTTTGTAAGTTATGAGAAAATGTTGACTCCACTGAAATAATTATCTATGGGATGGGGACATAGATACATTTGATATCCCCAAGATTTCATTAAAGCTGTTAAATTATTGCACAACTGCACTTCAGTCACTTTTCTCATAAATTCCAGAGAAACCCCAGGATTGGGTCCATCTTATATTGATTCAGATCATTCTCAGACTTCAGAGGCTGCATCCATCATGAGTTAGAGATGTGATCATTACTCTTTGCAGGCAACTGACCTTCTTCAAGCATCCTGTTAAAGATGCCACCCCTCTCTCGTCAGTGCATTAGACTGTTATTTGTGCATGTCTGGCCTTAGGTTCAGTGTCTCCTAAATGTTTCCTGTTGAATTATGGACATTAGAGCTAAAGAACTTAAAATCCCCAGTTCCCTTTTAGAGGTGTCCTTCCTTTCTTAAATACTTTGGGGCCAAATGCAAGCTTTCTTCCTGACAGTTCTAGAAATCAACCTCTAAGCAGTGTGGTACATGACTTCATACTCTCTTCTTATATCCGACTAACTGAAATCCCTAAACTAGCTCTGATGGGATGTATGGATGGATGGGATGACAGGATGAAAAGCTTAAAAACTTTGGTGTTGTCCACTCACAGCAGGGTAGGAAGCTTGAGGTTCTTCAGCTTGAAAGTCTTCGAGGAAACCTTCACAACACCGACATGCATTTATTTCTACTGAGACATTGCTGGAAGCAGCTGTCCTTGACAACTTATCTCCTTCTGCTGTAAGCTTATATGGAAACAATGTCCATGCCCTTCTAAAACGCTGGCACATTGTCACCTGCATACATAAAATGCTCACACCTCTGTTATCTAGCTTTCTAGTTTGTGGGAAAAGTATCTTGCGTTAGAATGATCCCTTGCATAAGATAGAACCCACATAAGTCTGATGCATAGATTGGAAGAGGAAGGGTTCAACTGAAGTTCAGGATATAATTAATGGCCAGTGAATGCTGCCATCATTCTCAGACTTCCAACAAAAGTTTGGCTTCTACACATCAATTTCTGGCTATTTCCAAATAAGGTAGAATGTTCTTATAGCTCCAGTAAAATTTATTATTAAATATTGCCCTTCTCTCTTTTATTCGCTGTCAACTCATAACACTTCCCCATGACATTAGTTATACAGCTAATTGTCCTTTGTTCATATTAGTTTTACATATCAAAGGCTTAAGTGATCCCATAGTATTGTTTTAAAATGGTTTATAAACTCTGTATGAAATATGAGAGTTATGTAACTGAAGTGACAGCGTAAGCACAAACTGTATAACTGTTTCAAAGCCCAAAGTATACAGATCTCATACTCTATTGTGTCATTGCAGGTTTTCAGTGGTGATTTTCAGCTAACTGGAAGTTTCCTGCTGACCATTCATGTTGGATGGCTTAAAATAATTTTTGTTTAGGCAGTATAGATTTATTTTACACAAAAGAAGGTCACATTTTCCTTTTCTTCCTAGCTTGTACTTTAGTGTTCTGGTCAGACAGTAAGTTGTACACTGCGGAACTCTTCTGTTGCTCAGTTTAAGTTTGACAGACTCTTATTTGTTTGTAGGTCAGAAACTTATACCTATATATTTTGCTAATATTTCACTGTGCAGTATAACTGTCCTTATACTGTTACCACCTTACGTTTGCAATATTGTACACATACAGTCCTAGTTTATCATATAATGAGGACTGTGCATTGGTTTGCTGTTTGCCACACTCTCGTCTCACATACCATCATTTGAACTAAGTTACTGTATTATTATTACTGTATTTATCCTTTTGCTGCTATATTGTATGACTGCTCACATTTTCTGCATGTGTCTGCATATGTGTTTTGTGAATTTGGATTTTAGAATATTAAAAAAATGTATATTTTTCTGGTGTTAATATAAGTACATACACCATACACATACCTATGCAAATCTTTTTTTTGTTATGTTTATTAAATTTGTTAACCAGGTAGGTGGGCTGGTTCAAGGACCCTTTTCAGTCACAACCCAGAGTGGGATTTAAAAAAACATTCCCCATTACATGAAGTGAATCTAAGCGATGAGGGTCCACATGCAGAGTGTGTGTGATTCAGAAATACATGCTCCTTAAGGGGGCCAGAGCAAACAGCACTGGCGATAGCAGTATATGCTAATGGTCACATAATAACATGTTAATGAGCAATGTTATTTTATTGAGCATCTTGATGTATGTTAATGATGCAAAACAAGATGATGGAGCAATTCATAAATGCATAAATGCTGCTCAACTGGGCTGCACCAACAGCATATGTAAACATGGTTAAATGTCAGTATTCAGATTAAGGAAATCACTTAAGAATGTTAGGGGCTGCTGCTGCAATAATAAATATACATCTGCAAGAGGCAACATTACAAACACTGTACATTGCTTGATCCACATTCCCATTCATTAAACTCTCATACAAAAAAGAATACACTGTTTTATAACACTTCTGAATCTCATTCACTTGGACCAGTATATACTCCTCATTATTGTTCAATATTTTTTCCATTTTTTCAACATAATATTTCTGGTTCATCAACAGTGGTGGCTGGTGACTTCAAATCAAAGGGGGGGCTGCAGGAGACAGCGGAATGGGTGGGATCAATTGGAAGGGGTATGGCCAACTAGAAATGGGTGGAGCAATGCTAAAAACCACAAGAACTGGGACTTTAATTAAATACGCTGCCCTAGGTACCACTGCCAAACCGTCATTATGAGAGTGCAAGCAAGACAAAATGAATCGTAGAAGAAAAAAATATTTCAGTGCATTAGTTACATGACAGCTTACTTCATATTTAGATGGAAACAAAAAGGTTGCGAGGCATGAAAAAAATAGATTACTTTTTAAATACATTACTGGAATGCCAGTCAAAATCAAATATAAAAAAAACAAGCAGCACTCAAATCAAACCACTTCTCCTTGCACTGCAGTTCTAATTATAATTTATATTCATCTTTATAAAAGTACCAAGTAACATGCTGAAAGTAGCAATCTATGTGATACTCCCACTTGTAAAAATGTTTCTTATCCATAAAAGACCTGCTGCCTGACAACAACTATCTACTTGTTTCTTGGGGAAAACATGATCAAAGTAAAAAATATACAGCAAACAAGAAACATGCTCAAGATAAATTGCTTAAAGGATTACTGCATAGGTTATGGACCACACATGATAGATTGGCATTCTGATTAGTTTACGGGTAAAGCCTGCAAAGATGACTGCAAGTCTCCAACAAATGTAATGAGTTTCTGAAAATATTGTAATCCTGTCCTTTATTACAAATACTGTCATATGCATTTCAATACGTAAGGCTTATACGCTATCTAATTATGTAAATATTCTCTGCATGGCAACAACAAAAAGGCTTTCAATATTGATAATTCTTTAACGGTATGCTTATTAAAGCTTACTTGCATCCTTCAGTCTTAAACAAGCTTACCTGAAGGTCATTAAAGCATTGCTACTTAAACAGAGAGCAACAGGCACTGCAACAACATGCATTTTCTGAATAAGAAAAAGCATAAATCAACAATATAAGAAATATGACAGAAAACCAGAACATTCTGCAAAATCAAGGACAGATGAAAAGCCACTGTAGTACTTGTGTTACTTGTGTCTACCTTGGATGGGGGGATACTCTGCACTCTTACACTGCATAACTGCTCCTTGCCTTGCTTGGACACATCCAGAGTCACTACGTGGGGGAGTGGTGTGCAACAAGTATGTCAATTTGAAATGTCTCTGACTGATGGTGATGGCCATGACAAATTTGTCATACCTCGCTCTCAGCCTCAGAGCAAGAAATCTGGACAAAGCCATAAACAGAAGTGGGACAAAGGCCCAAAAATAAGGACAGTTTTTTATTGCTCTTATAAACTGAAACTCAAATGTCTGTCATTATTTTTTAACTTCAGTCTTTAATGATTTGCCACTAATTTGCCAGAAAAACATAATTTTATGAAAAATTGACCAAAAATGTGATGTAAAAATATAAAATAGCCACACAATACAGCTGTGAACCTGTAAAAGAAGGGGTATTTTTTTAATATTAGTACGGTTAACTAGAGCAGCTAACAAAATAAGACAATCTACATGCATTTCTGAAATTAAAAGTAATCTATCACTCCAATCCTTAGAATTATTTATTAATTGTAAAGCCTCCATATTTTCTTCCAAATTTTCTATTTTGTGGAGGGATTATTAGGGGGGACAGCAACATTTTGAGCCAAAATCAGGGACAGTTGAGAGGTTTGGATATACCTAATTCTGTAAAGTGATTTATTTGCACGTACCTCTCATCCTCTTAATGAAAGAAATCTGGACAAGGCCAAATATACTGGGGTAACATACAAACAGTACTAAACATTGCTCTTAGACAGTTGACAGAACAACAGGTCTTGCTTTAGCATGCATTTTTCTGAAGTGTATGATGTCTGAAATTCAATGTCTGTCATTATTTAGTGACTTCATTCTTAAATGATTTGCCAGGAAACCACAAATTTTATGAGGAACAACTCAAAAATAAGAAGCAAAAATCTATTTATTCTGAAAATATCAGGACAGTTAAGAGGTATAGTTCAGCTGGGGCTGTCTGATTTTGCTACTCTTCCCCCCTCATAAACTCATGGTTGAATGGGGACTCCCCCTGCAGCTATTCCAATGTCACATTACTTGGCTATTTTGCCCCATTTACCATAAACACTGTAATGTGCATACTGCTTTACTTCTACAATG
Source organism: Protopterus annectens (assembly GCF_019279795.1). NCBI lineage: Eukaryota > Metazoa > Chordata > Ceratodontiformes > Protopteridae > Protopterus > Protopterus annectens. The sequence continues at coordinate 421,582,194 of NC_056731.1, forward strand.
ATTTGGATTTCATTTAAAAGTTTTGTTTTACATTTTACAGCACAAACACTAATAGACATCTGCTAAATAAAGCAATGCAGTCTCATAATGAAAACATACAGCATTAAAACTTCTCTGCCCTTGAAACTCACATTCTTTGAAACAACATTGAAACCCACATTCAAAAAAATACATCTGGCCAGTGGCAGATAAAGATTAACTTTGGGCTGTTTTCAAATCATAGGCCCTTGCACAGGAAACATAAATGTGTTCTTTGCTACACCTTCCCTATTGTATTAAATTATATTCCTTGTATAACACAGTACAGCTGTTAGAAGGCATTTTAAATGTATTGTTTTGAACATTTTCCAGTAAACAATGAAACAAAATGCATGCACCAATAATGACAAAACTGCCCAGTTCAGAACATTTCCATCATAAAAGTCTATTCAAACTTCTACAATCCACCAGTATCAGTAAATATGCACAAATCTCTGCAGAAGTAAAAGTCATCTAAATAATTCCACATTAAAGATATCTGTAACTAATGAAGAGGTTGCTGCTAGCTAGCAACTTTATATTTCATTGTTTCATCTACAAATAAAGTGCCTGTTGCCATTGAGGAATAAATTGCCTATGTTAAATTAAAAATGATAAGCTAGTAGTAATGCAATTGGGAGTGGATAGCAAATGGATACAGGTTCATGGTTACTATGTATCTCTGCCAAAGAGGACATTCCCAGAACTGTAGCATCCACCCCCTTTAAAAGTACAACACAGTACAGTATCAGCAATGCATCTATATACTGTGGGCATAGAACCCCCAGCCTTCTGCATCAAAAGCAAGTACACTACCTGTTGTGCTATTAACAATACTAGCAGACTCAGCATAAGCAGCATTAAACTTCTCTTCAAGCTCTCAGCTCCTTGTAAAATTCACTTGACACTCAACTGTATCTCTCAACTTTGAAGTACAAGAAATATGGAAAAAGCCAAAATTTATTGGAGGAGGGCAAAAGCCAAAAAAACTAGGATACATTTTAACCATGGCTTGTATAATCTTGGAAAGTTGCTAGAATAAAGTGCTGTGTTACCACCATGTATTTCACTGCCAAGTCTTGGACCCAGGATCTCGTGCACTGCAGTCAAAGCAACATACCACTATGCCAAATCAGCTGTTTCTTGAAAGACAGGCAGACTGAAACTTAAATGGCTATCATTTAGTGAATTCATTTCTCACCATAGCTCTCAACCTCTTATCACAAAAAACCTGGGCAAAGTCAATAATGGGGGAATACAGTCCCCAAAATAAGGACATACTTTAAATACAAATGTTATCATGTACTTTCTGAAGAATATGAAGTCTGAAATTCAAATGTCTGTCATTATTTAGTGAATTCAAAATCTAGAAAACTACAAATTTCACAAGAACAAAAATATGAGGCAAAAATTTTGCAAGTGGTGGTGGGTAGGGAATTCAAGCTCTTGCTACCTGCTCCCAAGGTACAGTGTTTGAGTCTAGCCAGCAGGCATATTTCCCTATCCCAGCTCCATTGCTGCAAAGTCTGCTGCATTCCTGCACTAAAAGCCCAGTTTCCTTCATTGCTGCAAAGTTCGTCCATTCCTGCAGTAAAAAGCCATGAGAGCAAAGTCCTTCCCCTTCCCATGAGAGCCACAAGAGCAAAGTCCTTCCCCTTCCTGTGAGAACAAGCTGCTACCCAGCCTGCAGACATTGTAGTGTGATCCCCTTCCAGTCTATGCAGTTGTCTTCCTAATCCAGAATGTCACACCAGCAGTCCGGATTCTGTACGCATGCTCTGAACTGGTTCACCAGCAGTCTGGATATCGGGAAATGCCACGAGTGCGCATGCATAAAGTTCTGGGACTCACATTTGGTTATTTTTTCTTTTCTTTTCTTTCTTTTTTACAGCTGGGGGACTGCAGTCCTGCATTCCAATAGCACTAGCTGGCCCTGTCCATCAATACTAAACTACCCCCCTTGTCACTTTTCATTATTCGTACAAACATAAGTTCTTTCGGAGCACTTCTTTCATCTTTGCATAAATTATAAAAATATTTCTTGTTCCTTTTCTTATAATCCAATGGCTCACTTATGTCATTTTCACACACAGACTCAAATACAATGGATTAAAACATGAAGGTTTAACATCCATGGACTTTGGTATTTCTACCTGATTTAAAACATAACTTAAATTAAGATTTCTTGTAAATATTTTTGAGATCAAGTAAAGTACTTTTAACGTTATCCCTCTTTGTAGGAACAAAATTAAAGCCCAACTTTAATACTTTCTCATGGTTTGGTTGGAAAACAAAACTAGACAAATTTACACTATTATAACTTTCAGTCTGATACCTTTTTAGTTGATGGTTGATGAATCCGACATTGTTCACCCCCTTGTCTCGACAGTTCTCAGTCTATGTGGTTTGCGCTTTTTCTTTTTTAAAAAATTTTTGGCTAAGCTCCACTATTCTCCATCCCTGTAGTCTCAGATGTACCTGTGATTCAGTTCCTCTTTCTCAGGAAGTTTCTTCTTCATTCAAGATTTCCTGAACTGGTGTTGCAGCTATGTCACAATGCTGGAATCTCCAGGGGTTACTTATAATCTCCGGTTGATGCTTTCTGTAGTCTGCTGTTTTAACTCATTACATCTGAGTGACGTTTCCAGGCATTTCTGTAGTTATCTCCTACTGCTCCTCTAGGCATCAAATATTGCTTGTTCATATTTGCATTAATAATTCCAAAATCATGCTACATACAAGGTATCAGAATATCTTATCTTGAACCATACATGATGGCAAACACAATTGTATTGATATTTGACTTATGTCAGTGTTATTTGTTAGAATTGTAAGGTGATGACTTCATTTTTAAAGTCTCAAGCCACACCCACTGGGAGTTAAAGGTACACACTCAAAAGAGATGTACTGGAGGGAATGAGTTAAGGTGAACACATTTTATTAATATTAGTTATAGCATGCTTATTATTGTCTTTCTTAATGCTGTTCTTAATGAAAGGATCAAACATAGAATAAAGAGAGTCATTCTCATAGGCTCCAACATCTCTAGATAGTTTGCTGTTTTTGTGATTGATGACCAGATTCTCATGTCATTCTATTTCCTCCAACACAAGGGCATATTCAGACTGTTCATTCAATTTATTAAGAAAATCAGATTGTAAACGTTGGTCCACCTTAAGGATTTCTTCCTTTACAGCATCCATGATCTTACCATTGCTGTCAACTAATAACTTCAAACTGTTAATGTCTGCAGTGTTGAAAAATTCTTTTAACGTTTAGTGTTCTGCTCAGACAGTAAGTTGTACACTGTGAAACTCTTCTGTTCCTCAGTTTAAGATTGACGAACTCTTATTTGTTTGTAGGTCAGAAACATATACCTATATATTTTGCTAATATTTCACTGTGCAGTATAACTGTCCTTATACTGTTACCACCGTATGTTTGTAATATTGTACACATATGGTCCTATTTTATCATATGAGGACTGTGCATTGGTTTGCTGTTTACCACTATCTCTTCTCTCACATACATGCTGTCATTTAAACTAAGTTACTGTATTAATTGTTATTACTGTATTTATCCTTTTGCTGCTACGTTATATGATGGCTCACATTTTCTGCATGTGTATGTGTTTTGTGAATTTGGATTTTAAAATATTAAAAAATGTATATTTTTTCGGGTGTTAATATAAATGTTAATACAAATGCATACACCATACACATACACATACCTATGTAAATCTTTTTTTTTTGTTATATTTATTTAAATTTGTTAACCAGGTAATTGGGCTGGTTCAACGACTCTTTTCAGTCACAACCCAGGGTGGGATTCAGAAAAAAATTCCCATTGCATTAAATAAATCTGATCAATGAGGGTCCACATGCAGAGAGTGTGTGTGATTCAGAAACACAGGCTCCTTAAGGGGGGCAGTCCAAACAGCACTGGCAATATCAGTAAATGCTAATGGCCATATAATAACATGGTAATGAGCAATGTTATAATATTGACCATATTGGTGTATGCTAATGATGCAAGGCATGATGATGGAGCAATTCATAAATGCTGCTCAGTTGGGCTGCACCCACAGCATATTTGAACATGGGTAAATGTCATTGTTCAGATTAAGGAAATCATTAAAGAATGTTAGGGGCTGCTGCTGCAATAATAAATATACATCTGCAAGAGGTTCTTATTGCTAATGCAATGCCCTACAGTGTGTGGTACTGCCCTTGGAGGTGCTTGATCATCAGACTGAGCTTAGCATTTCATAGATTCCATGATAAGCACTTTCACAATTACAAATTGCTTCTTCAGATCTGATCTGAAGAAACAATTTTCTAATTGTGAAAGCACTTATCATTTTATTAAAGCATCTTGTTTTAAGCCCTGGGAGTGACTGACTTTGTTACCAGCCGTGGAACTGTGCCTGACTTTCTTTTTGCAGTAAATATAAATATACATATTTATAAAAACATACTTATCTAATATACTTTTGGAAATTTAACTATATAAATAAATAAATACAACCATTACAGCAAAAAAAAAAAAAAAAAAAAAGGTTTCAATTTCAGAATACTAGGCCGGGGTACCATAGTATCTGTACGCAGAATCCATTGCAATTCTAAATATTCTAAATAATTTTCTTCAAGTCCTCCCCTAGGACCAACATTACATTGATCAACAATATAAAACTTAAAAAAAATTATCTTTGATCTCCAAAGTATGTTTAAAAAAGCCATTATTCAAATCCATTTTTATTTCATATAAATGTTGGTATATTCTATCTTTCAAAGTCCTTTTAGTATTACCTAGATAAAAAAATCACATAGTTGGCACTTAGCAATATATACCACTGCTTTGGAGAAACAATAAAACTTATTTGGAATGTTGATATCCATGTACCCTTTAATTTTAATACTATTGCACACTAAAATATTTTTGCATTGAGCATAAGCCCCACACCGGAGCATTTTCCAAATCTCACTCTTCCTTCCTACTCTTTCTAACATTTGATTAAAACTACTTTCCTTCCTGTATTCTATTTTGAGCTGGTCTCCTACAACTCATAAATAGTCAGGGTCAATCCTAAAATGATCCGAGTTACCTCTATGAATTTTGCTGATAGAATAAAAATCCTGGTTGAAAGGAATGATAAAAGTTTTGTTCTATACCTCATCATTTTCCTTCCAATTCTCCACTCTAACACCACTAATGCAACTATGAGTACTCAAAAGTGCTTTGTATATCCCTTCATTTCATTTTCTCTTAACTTCTCCAAATATTTCATTTACAAATTCATTAGCATAACCTCTTTTATTCAACATCTCATTCAAAATCTTACATTGATCAAGAAACAAATTTTCTGAAATTATCCTGGCTAATTGGACGGGTTGCCCCTTAACTAAAGCCTTCTTTTGATGTGGTGGATGACAACTATTATAATATAACAAAGTGTTGGAATAAGTAGGTTTATAATATAACGTAGAGCCAAATTTCTTATTTAACCTATCTTTGTATATCGTCAAAGCCAAGTAATTGACTCTCTCATGATCACACTCCATAGTAAATCTCAAAAAAAAAAATGTACTATTACTTATAAAATCAAAAGATTCCATCAACTTAGTCATTTTTGGAGACTATGTCATCCAAAAATCTATCATACAAAAGTTAGTTTTCTTTAAAAGTGGATGAAAAACATACGTCTCCCATTAGGCCAACACTATGTTTGCAAAAATGGGGGCATATCCTGACATCCACATTGCTACCCCCTTAACTTGGTTAAAAATCTGGTTTTCAAAAATCAAAAAATTGTTTTCTAATATCAGTTCCATCAAACTTCTCAAAGTGTTGACCTTCCTAGTGGAGAATCCGGAGTTCTGACATAACTCAGAAAACAATTCCAAGCCTTTTTAATGTAGAATCACTGAAAACAAGTCAAAAACATCAATTGTAGCCAGGATTAATTTATCAAAGTAATACTTACTTCTAAGTAAGACTTTAGATAAAAAATCCCATGAATCTTTAAAAATGTATTCATGATCCTTAAGTGTGGTTTTCAAGTGGTGATCTAAACATTTCATAATAGTAAAAGTTATAGACCCAGATGCACCCACAATAGGATGTGGGGGGTTCTAATATTTGTATTTACTTTGGGAATCCCAAATATAGTCAGGATTCTTAGTTGTGACACAATTAGCTATTCATGTTCTTCTGGTATCAATTCATCATTAATAAGCATTTGGTCAAGGACTAACTTAACATTTCTATAATCAATATTCAATTCATTCTTTGAAACCTCTTCACATGTATCCATAAATAACATAGAAGACATCCTGTCTATATAATCAACTCCATCCATCACAACTAATACCCTTCCCTTGTCCTGTTTCATAACCCTAACGGATTTATCAGACACAATTTCTTTCAACAAACTTTTTTCATTTTTAGTTAAATTATCTTTCACTATATTCTCTGTCTTGCTTTGTAAAACTCCACGTATTTGCTAATCGCATAATTTTTCATACATATTGACAACAGGGTGAGAGACAGGTATAAAAGTACTGGGTCTAGTCAAATCGTAACCTCTACTACTTTCTTGCCTTTGAACAGAAAGCTCAAGTTTAATTTTCTAGTGTATAATTTAAGTTGGGTTATGGTTTGAACAACACTATGTCTCTTACTGGGTCAAAATTAGGTCCCCTTTCTGAAAGATTGGTGCATTCACTTGTAACATTCACACCACTATAATTGTAAATGGTAAAATCACATTTCTAATTTAACACCAAATCTGGTCCTACATCACTGCCAATGTCCTCAATAACATTGCACTCAACTTTGTCATGTTTAATTACATTAATGACCTTTTCCCCTCCCTCTCTAAGAAAAACTGTGGTCTTGCACTCTGTAATTGTTCACTACTTGTTGCCGCTCCCACTGTTGCATTAACCTCTGTGACCTCCTCACTGTGGGGTATTCCAAGGGGGTGGCCTTGTTGAACCTTTTCTTTCATATTAACATTGAAATCCATATCTTTTCCTAACCCATTGTCACATTATTGTTGTTATACACATTCCTATTATTATCACCTAAACCCTTTGGTACAGGGGTACGGTTCCCCATTAGTATAATCTCTATGATCCTGAGCTAACTTTTTTAATTTTCTGTCTTTTAACAGACCAACAGATTTTTCAACACTTACAAAAACATTATTGAATTAATTTACTTTGGTAGGGAATAACAAATCTACCTTAATGCTTTCATTCAGTTTAGCGATTGTTGTCTTTAAGTGCCATCATTTTAAAGTCATTGTGTTTAATTAACAAAGTTAATAGTTCACAACCATGTTTATTAAACATTACCAATAACTCACGATGCAGCCCTGAGTCCTTAATAAGTCCATTCGGATATTTCCACACATGTAAACCTTTTGGGATTTCCTCCCTTTTTAAACACTCCTTTACATAACTATTTTCTAGTTTAAGTTTTTTGAACTTCAAAACAAAGTCTTGAAACTGTTTTAATTGCTGATTTAATGTTCTGTATGTTGCTTGGGAGTTGCCATACTGGTTTTGTGCAATACTTCACCCCTGTTCATCCTTCAAACAATCAGAGAGGTGAAAATTAATTGTAATGGATTCCGTCAGTCTGTGGGTGCTAGCTGAATAAGAAAGAGTTTCTCATGGCAGATAAGTCCTTTCTTACCCTCTGAGCTGGCATAATACCAGAAATGCTCAGACTCCGGGTATGAGGTCCAGAAATATTGTCAATTTGTGTATTACTGCATCTTCCATTTGAACGTCCATTTGTCACCACCATAAACTGCTGGCTTAACTGATTAACCAGCATTGTAAGATTTCCAGCAGATGCAGTCAGCTCTTAAAATACTCAGTGACAACCGTTCCCAATGAATGTGTTACCACTCTGGTGTCCGTCCATTTGCAAACAACCAAAAGCCAAAAAATGACAGGAATACCAACAAATAATGGATGAAGGAGACCACAGTGACACAGCAAAGCAGAAGTTTATTAAACCATTGAGTGTCTTCATTCCAGTATAGTGGAATTCATCAGAATAAAGTTAAAAAAACACACATCTGCTTATATGTAAAAAAATCATCACATGCTTATACTCCCTTACCAATCAGATTACAAGTTACCTTAATCACCTACTAAGGTAAGAATTAACTTATTCCTTAATGCAAAACAATTTCTAGTACAATAAATGCATGATAAATATGATGTGTATACTTATATTTACATTTATTAGATGTTGTTTGATGGGGTACTTTATGTGTAAGACATGTATATATTTTTTACCATGCATTTATGGTTTGCTGTGTCACCATGGCCTCCTTTATCCATTATGTTTTACATATATCAGCTATAGGGACCTTTCAGTGATCCACTGGGGAAACAGTGGAGGGTATCTTAGGCATCTGCCTTGAGAAAACTCCATCACTTTCTTGATGAAAAGCTTTAGCATCTTGTTGAAATATGTGTGGTTCCCACATACCACAGAAGAGAGATCCAACACCATGCAAGTTTCCTATGATATAGCCCATTTCACTGAGGTACTAGGGCCTAGAGAGACTGTACCTACATTGAAATAAAGGTTCCTCCTGATGTACTGGGAAGGAAAAATGGGAACCATAAAGGATATCAAGCCATCAACTGCCAGGTCATCTATAATCCACAGGGTTTAATCTTCAGTATGTCTGCAGGCCACCAAGAAAGTTATCATGACTCCCACATATGGCACACCAGTGATATGCACTAATGTTCTGTGAGGGTTGACATTCAACAGGATATCATGACACCCATAAGAAATCCACAAAAAACAAATTAGAGGTACAACTGCGCCCACTCTCAAATAAGAAACATTACTGAGTATGTGTTTGGAATGCTGAAAGTATGCTTCTGCTGTATGGCTTTATCCTATGGTGCCCTACAGTATGACTCTGGCACACGTGCCAAAAATACTGCTGGTGTATGCATTGTTACATAATATCATAATTAGAATGCAGTTACAACAGAATGTGCACACAGCAGAAGCAGTAGTCCCCAGCACACAAGGCAGGGAAGTCTGAGTCTGATGAGGAGTCTGTGGCAGAATTGGCAGCAGATGGTTATTATGCTCTGACAGACCTACTCTGATGGATCTGTTGCAAATAGCATCAAAATTACTCAGTCTAGTACACAATGGAGGGACAGATATGTGTCTAAGAGACTACCTCTTCTCTGGAACAGGCTTTCAATACAAGTGAAGCAGAGTTCTTCCCTAACCTAATTTGAGCGCAACTTGGTCCATTGGATGGGGAAAGGGAAATTTACCCTTGGTCTGGCAGCTATGTCTCTAGTAGACAGATGCAACCTATAAATGCTTTACCACCCATAGACAAGCCTAAAAATACCCCTTAAAATAAACCCAGAGTATCAAAATGTGTCAGATACATTTGTGAAGCATAACTAAGTTTAAAAAGGCCCCCCATATGAACCTATACTACATGAAGGTGGGCAGAATATGCAATGGCACTGGCACAGAGGCAGCAGCTTGCACAAAACTTCAGCCCATAGTAAAGGACAGTAAAATAGATATACTACAGTAAAAATGATGTATGCAAAAGCAAAGCCAGGCTGTGCTTATCCATGCATAGGCTGGCCACACTGTGAATCAGACACAGACAACCCAAGTAACAATGTACAAAGGGCAGGGAACAGTTAGCATAATTTGCACAGGTGGGAAAGGGAGAACAGGACTGGATGTCTTTCACAGGAAAGTGTGTGAGTGCTGAGGATTATTAAAGAAAAATATGATGTTTTGTGTATTTGCTGTTGGTGCTGGGGAGTAACGTAAAAGTCTTCATGAAGGACCAATTTCAGAAGAAGTCTGTGTCTGTGTTGTCTGTGTGTCTGTGTGCATGCGTGCGTGCATGTGTGTCTGTGCCTATGCGCATGTGTGTATGCATGTGTCTGTGTTGTACTGGAGCCTGTGAGGTTACCACTGTGGGTCTGCTGGGGCGCAGCCTCAGCAGTAATTAGAGCAGTGCAGCATGACATACTGCACAGGTCCATGGCAGGCATGGTAAATGTTTTAGCATTCTGTGCATATGCCCACTCATGAGAGCTTGTTCTACCAGGAGTTACACTGGCTATACCATGATCCTAGCTTGATTGATTGTAATGTCTTTGTGCTGCATGACTATGAGCAATGTCTGCTATGAGATGTGTCAATGTCATAACTGTAACAAACATTGGGACATCCTCTTCTAAATGCAAACACCTCCACAATAGCTGTAGCAGTGGAAGGCTAGCCCTATGTGGGTGAGATATTAGTGTCCGCAGCCAAAATGGCTATCATCTGTACATGTAGCAGTGGGCCAGTTTTATGGGCAGTGCTTTACTACTGGCAGATAAGCCAGTGAATTCATGGCACATTCCAGTATGTGACTGAGTCTATCCAAACAATTGCACATATGGGTAATGCACTTCCATAGGTCATCATGTACAGGCTTCGTCACCAGTCATCATCAGCTGGTAGAACCAAACAGCTGAATTAAACTATGATAATTTACTGCAAAAGAATCCAGATAGAAATCACAAAGTAAGTGCTATCGTAAGGCACAATAGCCAAACTTCATCAGGTCTGATGAAGTTTGGCTATTGTGCCTTACTTACTTTGTGATTCTATCTGGGTTCTTTTGCAGTAAATTATCGTGGTTTAATTCAGCTGTTTGGTTCATTTTTATTTTTTGCATCAGCTGGTAGACATTGCGAATGTGATAACTGACAGGGGTAAGATACCAAAATTTACAAGATGAAGAACCTTCTCTAGAGACTCATTGAGTCATATCCCTGTCCAGTACTGTCTCCACCATTTAAGATAGAGCCCAGTAGTGATGGTACCCATGCTAACTTTTATCCTGGTATTCCCCTCAGCTTTGAGTCAATGCTCATGTCTGTTACTTGTACTGACTTTGTCTCACCAGTCTTCATTCTGTTTCTTCAGTGTCTCCTTTGCCATTGTTTTCCCCATTCATTGTGTTGTTACAACTTTCGTCAGTCTTGTATGTCTTTCCCTTCTACCTAACCTAACCTAACTCTCTTACCTTCTTTTTCCTGCCTTCCTTTTCCAACTTAACTTCTATTTCACTATGAAAAATGGGGACCTATCCCAGCAAAAAAATAATAATTACCACACCCTCCCACCTCCATCCTGCTCATTCATTAGCTGTTAATCTAATGCTCTACCCACTGTTTTCTTTCCCTTTTCATCTTTTTCCTATACTCCTTTTTTCATCCTTTAATCTGGTCAAAAACTGGATAAACACACCCACATATGCCCATGTAGGGCTTTCACATTACTTATCTTTTATGCTTGTACTATGAGCAACAGGTCATGAAGTGCCTCATCGATGACCATATAAAACTGACAGGTGTTGATACTACTCATTGTATAGCAAAAAGCTAGGCTGCCATATTTCATACTTCTGACTACTTTTTGCAACCTTTATCATGCACTACTTAAATTTGCTTTTCCCAGCAACAGCTGCTCACATGAAATGAGCATTGTTCATAGGTTCATAGGTAGGTACTAGGCTATCAGCCCTGGGGCCTATATAAGCCTAGCCAAAAAAGTTCCCTGGCTTTTGTCACCCAGGAAAGATATTTTCCTGTGCCCCTTTCTAGCAGAGCCACAGAAGTGATCCCCATGGTGAATTTCCTATTTCCCATCCAATTGTCGAGATTTTTTTTAAAGAGGGCTAATGAGGAGCTTTGCTTGACATAAATGGGTAGTCTGTTCCAGAGCATGGGAAGTCTCTGGGACAGGAATCTATTCCTCCAGCATGTTCTGTTTATTGTGGTGGCAAGGTTTAGGTTCCTGGAGCGTGTGGCTCAGAGGGATTGGGGTTTCTTTAAATGTAGCATGTCTAACAAATCTGGGTTTGACATGGCTTTATATGTTACGCAGAGGTCACCTCTGAGTAGACGATAAGCAATAGAGTAGAGCTGGAGTTTGTTGAGATGCTCTGTGTATGGCATCTGTTTGACGCTAGTAATCCTCTTAGTGAGGTTTTTCTATGGCCTTTCTAGTTGTTGTAGATGTCTTGCGAGGTACATGCCAAACAGGATGTTGTACTCTATAATGGGTCTGATGAGGGATGAGTAGAGAGGAAAAATTACCTCTTTTTTTTTTTGGAGTAGAACCCTTTGTGATGAGGTTTGCCACATAGAAGGATTTCCTGACTACTGTGGCAATGTGATTATTAAAGGAGAGCCTACTGTCCACCTGTGTCCCAAGGTCTCTTATCACACTTTTGGTGTTTAGCAGGCTACCGCCTATGTGGTAGTTCATGGGTACAGTGTTTTTCCCAAAGGGGATGACAATGCACATTTTGACATTGAGCTTGAGGCCATGACTTTGACACCAAGCATCAGTCTCAGTGAGGCCCCTTTGTAGAATGTCCACATCATTAGGTGATTCTATTATAGCACCTAGTTTGCAGTCGTATGCAAACTTCATTAGCCAAAGACCTGCTGTATTAGCCTGGACTTCTGAGAAGTAGATACCAAACAGGAGAGGACTGAGGACTTAGCCCTGTGGTACTTCACTTGTCACTGGTCTGAAGTTGGATTTGGAGTTGGCTACATTCACTGTTTGGGTTCTGTCAGTGAGCCAGTTGGCCACCCATCTTGGGACATAGGGATTTATGCCCAGTCTAGTGAGTTTATCTATAATTCCAGAGTGTGGGATGGTGTCAAAAGCCTTGTCGAGGTCAAGATAGGCTGTGTGCACCACCTTACTCTCATCCACGGCTCTGGTGACTGCTTCAAAAAAGTCAAAAAAGTTTAGGAAGCATGACCTACCTTTTACAAACCCAGACTGAGTGGGGTCCAGAGTTTGGTGGTTATCTATGTCCTTGTTTATAAGCTTCAAGATAATACGTTCCATGGCCTTGTAAACCAGGCTCATCAGGCTAATGGGGTGGTAGTTCTCGGGGTCTGTGGTGGTGCCCCCTTTGTGGAGTGGGATAACCATCGCAGTGCTCCACTCAGTAGGCCCAAAGCCTGAAGTGAGGCTATGACTGAACATGGTAGTCAGGTGGGGTGCCAGTTCATTCTGTAGTTCATGCAGAACGCAGCCTGGGATGTTGTCAGGTCCCATTGATGCTGTGTTCTTTGCTTTGGAGAGTACGGTCTTTACTTGTGTAGCCGTGATTACAGGGGCTTTGCATTCTTCCGGTATAGTGATGGGCCCTTTGGGGGGTGAGGGGGGTGAGGGGGGGTGACATTTGCACTGAACCTGTCTGCCAGGATGTTGACAATATCAGTTGGTTCTGTATAACTAGTGCCATTGTGCCATAGCTCAGAGCAGAGCTGAGTGTCGCCATTGAGATTCTTGACATAGCTATAGAATGCTTTGTGGTTGTCTTTAGAATCAGTGGCAATTTTATTTTCATAACTAGCTTTGGAGGATTTTATGAGGGATCTCAGCTTCTTACTGAGGCTGACCAGGGAGTTCCTGCAATCAGGGGATTTTACTCTTTTTTGCAACAGATTCTTCCTTCTGTTGCAGAGTTTGTTTATGGCAGGGGACCAACAGATTGCCATCCTATTTTTACAGGATAGTGTCTTGGTTCTGTTGGGGATGGCACAATCCATGCACTCGTGTATGTGTCTATACAGTGTATTTGTATAGGATTCAGCAGCCGTAAGTCTATTTTCCATCTGTATGGGTGTTGTGAAGCTTGTCACGTCTGTCTTAAGAAACATGAAGTTGGCTTTGGAGAAGTTTTTTTACAGTGGTTTCCTTAATGGCGGGTGGGGGCATAATATTGATGTCTAGGGTGATTAACTTGTGGTCGGATCTGACCAGTGAGGAGTTGACCTCTGGCCTAGAACATCGGTTACACATACTGGTAATGACCAGGTCCAGGATATTTCTGCCCCTGGTGAGGGTATGGACAAGCTGATCCAGGGAGTTGGAATTTATGAATTCCAGAAAGCGTTGAGCAAATGAGTTAGTACATGAGTAGTTTTCCTAGTTGATGGTGGGGTAGTTGAAATCACCCATTATTAGGGTATTTGGCTGTACCTTAATATTACCCAGTATATCAAGAAATATGGAGTGGGAATCCTGGGGCATGACGGGGATCTGTAACAAGCTACAACCTGGATTGCAGTCTTGCCCAGTGTTAGTTGCACTTGGATAATTTTGGATGCATTATGTTGAGCAACTAGCCTGGAGGTGTGGATATCCTTAATGAATATGGACATGCCTCCTCCTTTAGTGTTTCCCTCCAGGTTAGGTGGCCAAAAGGTGTGGTATGAGTTATAGCCTGGTAATGCAGGGGTGCTCTCTGGAGCCTTGAACCAGGTCTCCATCACTGCACAGATGTCGATGTTCTCCATTTTAAGGAGTGCCTTGAGTGAGTGCATTTTGAGGTTTAGACGTCTAGCATTGAGTAGCATTACCCTCAGATTTTACTTGCTTATACCTGCTATGATGGCGAGTTTGTAATTTTAACCTTGTCTATAAAAGGCACTATAGGGGTGGCACAATCCTTAGACAGTATCCTGAATTCCAGGAGTGACAGGTCCAGGCCATCTCTGGCAAAACATCGTGGTCTGTTGATCATGTCGTCCCAGGCAGACAGCCACTGAATCCTCTTTGAATGACACCAGAAGCTTAGCCAATTGTTGAAGTCAGTCATTTTGTCCTTGCATTGTGGTATCATTGTGGGCAATAGTAGGATGCTACTCAGGGCTAGGGTCATACCTGCCTGGGCTACATGATCTAAGAGCTCCTCCATGTCTCTTTTCATGTAGTCCAGGGAGGTGCATCTCAGAGGTTCATAGCTCATAGGTAGATACTAGGCTATTGGCCTGAGGGCCTACATAAGCCTAGCCAACAAGGTTCCCTGGCTTACACCTCCCAAGAAAGTTATTTTCCTGTAACACTGTCATTCACACCAACTTGGACAATGACAGAGTCATATTTTTACTTCTTGTGGAGTCATCTGAGTGCTTGTGTTATGTGGTCCATCCTGGGACCTGACAGGCAGCTGACTTTCTCCTTGTTTAGCCTGGTGAGTGGGGACATCAGTGTGCCTGACTACAGAGTCACCTATGACAAGTGTGTTGGGTATGTTGTTTTGCCTTATTGTCTGAGGTTGAGTGGCAGACTGATTTTGTAGGGTATGTGTCATTTGGGTAGTGTTGGGGGGTGGTGGTTGATTTTGTTTCGGCTTTGGAGGTCTCTGTCGTTTGGGCAGAGTTTTATTGAGAGCCTCAGCAAATGTAGGTGTGTGTTTTGTGTTACTATGCATGGGTTTAGGTGGTGTAGGTTTTGATTGACTATGTGTTGAGTGTGGTGTGATGCAGGTGTTTACCTTCTCCTCTTGACTGTCTACTGCAGTCTTGGCTGGAGAGAGCTTGGCTTCCAGTTTGGCTATATAAGTGCATCTCTCACAGGTTGTAGTGTTGGGTGGTAGGAGGAGAGGATTGTCAGTGTACATGAGGCAATTGCTACATTGCTCCAAGATGCCTAGATTCATCAGGTAGACAGGGGAAAAATACCAGGAGCTGACCCTTAGACATGCCTGGATAGGTGCTTAGTAATTTAAGTACTAAAAACTGTTTTCCTCCTAACAAGTGAGGAAAGTTGAGTGCTACAGTAATGTGTAGATTATTT
The DNA here is from genome assembly GCF_019279795.1 of Protopterus annectens. Lineage (NCBI taxonomy): Eukaryota > Metazoa > Chordata > Ceratodontiformes > Protopteridae > Protopterus > Protopterus annectens. The sequence continues at coordinate 421,597,902 of NC_056731.1, forward strand.
AGTGCTTGCAATGAGTTTTGAACAAGTGGTGAGCACAAGGAAACAGTTTTGAGTGCTAAAACTAGAAAACTAGCTAGTTCTAAGGGAAAATTAGAAGAGCAGACTTGTTGATACCGGGAATAGTTTAACCTTAGTAAAATAGCACTGTGCGATGCACAAAGCCATGCAAACACAGGTTTTTAAACAGAAAGATGAAAGGGATAGAAATAGCCCAAAATGGCCAATAAAACTACAAATTCTGAGCTGAAACCACTCCTCCAGCGACAGATAGGCTGCTCAAAGCTCACCACTCTCACTGATGAACAGAGAAGCTTCCTTCTATCTTAGTAAGATCTGGGCAACACAGAAACTACAAAACAGTCCAGAATTCAATAAAATCTGAAAACCAGACTCTACTGGTTATAGAAAGGCAGGAAATATGTAGAGAGATAGGACTTTCTTCTTTTTCTTTTTGCTTTGTTTTTTTTTTTTCAAAAATTAAAACAGATACAGTAAAAACAAACATTTTTAAAGCAGAAAAATGGCTATCGCACTTGAGTGTGTAGCCTTCAACAGTTGAAAAATAGTTAAAAATGATCAATTAAAGTAAAAACAGTATCAGAATTAAAAAAAAATAGTTCAAATAAGTTGCAAAGTTAATAAAAATGCTCAGAATAGTACAGCTAGTGGAAATAAACAATAAAAAGCAAAACAGAGGTACTTAATCTACTGAAAGTCTCCCTTTTCTCTCTCTGCTGCTATAGAACTCTGCAGGACACCCAGGCAGGATCTTGCTCTGGTAATACAAGCTCAAAAACCGCACAAACGTGGGTTTTTAAACAAAAAGATGAAAGGGACAGAAATAGCCCAAAATGGCCAATAAAACTATAGATTCTGAGCTGAAATCACTCCTCCAGCGACAGATAGGCTCCTCAAAGCTCACCACTCTCACTGATGAACAGAGAAACTTCCTTCTATCTTAGTAAGGTCTGAGCAACACAGAAACTACAAAACAGCCCAGAATTCAGCAAAATCTGAAAACCAGACTCTACGGGTTATAGAAAGGTGGGAAACGAGTAGAGAGATAGGATTTTTTTTGTTTTTATCAAAAATTGAAACAGATACAGTAAAACAGACACTTTTAATGAAGAAAAATGGCTATTGCGCTTGATTGTTTAGCCCTCAGCAGTTCAACAGTTGAAAAACACTTAAAAATTATCAAAGTGCAGACAGTATCAGAATTCAAAAAAACAGTTCAAATAAGTTAAAAAGTTAATAAAAAAACACTTGGGATAGTGCGGCTAGCAAACATAAGCAATAGAAAGCAAAACACAGGTACTTAATCCACTCAAAGTCTCCATTTTCTGTTGTGCAGAGGGTGGCCCAAACAAAATAATGTATGACCAACATGTTTCAGAACTTCACTTTGCAAAGTATTATAGTACCAACTATGCCTATGGGTAATGAATGTAAATCCAAAAAGTGGTGCCCCAGGAGCCGTTGTTGGATGGTATTGTTTCATTCTGCAATTGTGCGACCACTTGCCATGTGTTTTCCTAAGGCTTTTTATCAGAATGCTGCTGTATCTTAGCCTGTAAATGATGTCCCTTGACAATATGAGTGATAAGTTATGGTTTCCACTCCCACAGGGCTGTATGCTTTGTCTCTTTCATTCTGCAGTTATGTGACACACATTTACTGTTTGTTTCTTTAAAAGTTTTGTGTCTGATTGCTGTTGTAGTTCAGCCTGTAAAAAATACCTCTCAACCTACAGACATTGAAAATTGGAGCAAATGCTCTTGAGAGCTAGAAATACCCAGCAAAAAATCTGGACATTAAGCATAAAATTTGAATAGAAAATGCCACAAAACTCTTCTCTTCTTCCACTAGGATAGTGGGATACTACTCAGAAACATGTTTTAAAAACAGAGTGACAAAAATGATGGAAAAATATAAGTGCATTATCAAAGAGAGTGTTAAATCTGTAGACTTTAATGAAATGTATTGCAAAATTATATGACAAAAGGTCATTTATTTTTTCTTAAGAAAAAAGGAGACGTAAGATAAAGATGTGTGTCCTCTTTGAATTATTGGTGCCATTAGTATGTTAGTCATGTAGTATGGCTTTCTACATACACAAGCAATTAGGGAGATTCAGAAAACTGTGTGAAAGGGTAAATAAAGCCTGAAAATAGGGATATACCTCCAAAAGAGTGACATCCTATGCAAGGGTAAATTGGATTTGAAAATAGAAACATTTGATCAAGATAGGGACAGTTGAGAGGTCTGTCTATAAATGAAGTACATGGAACAACATACGTGCCAAGGTTTGATGGCTCATTTCCCAGTGGGGTCACATATAGGCACATCAGTGGTAAAGTGGAGTGATTCTTGCATGAACTTTGTAGTACAGGACAGGTACAGTGATCTGACTCTGTTGATGTTGTACCTGCATCTTGTAATATTTGTAATTTTTTTCCCTCACCCATTTGTCTGTTGTTTTTCAATTCAGTTTTAAAGACCAAAAACCATGTCACCATCCAGGTCTGTCACACCTCTACAAGTGGCTGTTACACCACCGCCAGCAACATCACAGCCAATGGTGTCCCTAGAAGCCACACACATGCATCCACCCCATCAGCAACACCACTGTCCTTCCTCTGAGTGTGTCTGTTGTCCTCTTTCCATTGTTGACTACATCCCTGATTGTGTCACCACCTTCACCTGTGGTCTTTTCTGTATTACATGTTTGTTTGATTGTGTGGCCCTTCTATCTACTCTATCCCTCCTACCTTCATCGCAGTTCCCTTACTATCATCCACAAGTTTCTTCTCTGCATGACATATCCATCTACAACCCCTTTTTCACATTTTTTGCACATGGAGATGCAGTGTCACATGAGCAGTGAAAATCCTCTAGAGCCAGTGTTCACATTGCTGGGTGCCTAGCCTCTCTCTATCTCTCTCTCTCTCTCTCTCTGGGTCCCTATCAGTTGATCAAGTTTTCAGAAACTCAAAATTCATATGGTCAAGACCATATGTTTGAGTTATTGAAAACCTAAAACTTTTAAATGGAGATCACTGTACAGTGCGGATTGGGAAATTTACCCTTTTCCTCAATCTTGGAGTTGGTGTATGTAAATTGCAGAGGGTGTGGGTGATGCAGGGAGGCAAGCCCATCTGCAACGTGTAAAAAAGGTAGATTTTCGTGTTTTGTTTTTTTTTATTTTTTTGTTCAAGTTTTCAGAAACTTAATCATATGGTGGTGACTATATGAACTTCAAGTTTCTGAAAATTTGATGATCTGACATAGACCCATATATATATATATATATATATATATATATATATATATATATATACATATGACTCTGTAAGGCTACAGTATAACTTATTTTTCTTGTTGCAACTGAGTGTGCAAAATTGTGTTGACCATCTTAGGGGCTCATGCATGACTGATAGGCACTTCTGAAGCTTGTAATTCCCTGTGGCTGCACAGGACACTTGCAGTCTCTTTCCTCGGTCCCTGCTGTGGCCATGTGCAGCACATTTAATGAATTGCTCTTTGCACAAATATGCCTGTGCACATTATTTGTTAATATGTTTGGGGCTCGTGCATACACAGTAAACAGAGGAAGGCTAGTCACAATAATGGCTGCAGTGTTACTGAATCCCGGAGAGAATTTAAAAGGAGTTTAGTCCTGAGTGAAAATAAAATATAAAAGAGTTCAATGAAAATTGCATAAGTTTGAGAAATACAGGGATAAATTCTTGATTTCAAAAATAACAAAACTGGCAATTTCTGGTTAACAATTTTCCATGTTAATAGTAACAATAACTCAACCAAGTAAAAAATATAAGAATTTGAAATGATTGAAAGGAATAAGGTGTTGAGACAAAGTGATATATATAAACAGAGGGAAGAGAAAGTAGTCTGTAAATGAGAGAGCAAATGGAGAGTGAAATAAATTTGAGGCAGGTGGCATTAAATTATTAGGTAAAAATATAACCTGGAGAGGTTAAAAACAGTAAATTAGTGGCATAACTCTTTCCCTGTGGGATTCAAAACAATATGAAGAGCACTCATGTTACGCATCACATGGGAGTGACTCAGAGACACACTATCTGATTGCAGAAAGCCAAGATATGCCACAGTCTGCACAATGTAAAGATATGGAAATGAGCAGAACTATTAAAGTAAGGATAATGACAGATGTAAAATGAAGTTAAACAATATGGTACAGCAATTCAAAAATATTCAGATTTCATATGGAAAGGTCCTACTACTACTAGAGTTTTTGACCACAGTAAAATCCTGGAGTTATGGGTGACAGACCAGGAAAAGAGCTACAGGATAGCTGTCCACTTATTGAAAATGCATGTGCAAGAGGCTGTAACTGCCAGATGTCGCAGAGGTGTGCATCATCAACACCCTCGGCACAGCCAATCATCCAACCATGCCTAAAATATCATGTCTTCCATGAGAAAGAAATGTTCCACCATGGTGATAAAAGCTGGAGCTGGTTGAAATGTGCTGCCTCATCTGCAGGCCTGTAGGATGCCTAGAGTACCTACTGCTGTTCTAATCAAGTTATGTGTGGCTTTGATAATCTTAGCTACAGGGTCCTTTTGCTGGCCAACAGGGCTATGCTGGTGTATCCCAAGCATCTGTCTTAAGAGTACTTCACCAGTTTCTCAGTGCCATGCTATGGCATGTGGAGGAGCATATGTGGTCCCACAGAGGAGAGAGGAAACACCAAATGGTTATTTTATTGTTTCCCCTGATGTACTGGGAGCCATTGATTGTGTGCACAATTCAATAAAGGCCTGTCCATAGAGCAGGAAAATGGCATGTCAGCCACAAGCGGTTCAACCCTGTCAACTGCCAGATGTTCTGTAATGTGCAGTGTATAATATAAAATGTATCATGAGGCCACCCAGGTAGTTTCCACGACTCCCACATCTGGCATATGTGTGATTTATGTCAGTAGTTTTTGTGGCGTAATTTTTCCATAGGACTGTCTTACCAGTAATTCTAAATATTCTCTGTAATTATGGCTGATAACACCAATTAGAATCCAACAGACCATGGTAGATAATTATTTTTATTTTATTTATTTATTTATTTATTTATGTTACATGTGTTGGCCAGGATAGTCTAACTGGATTAATGTCCATTTTCAATGGAGGCCCGGGAAGAAAAGCTCCAAGGTAAACAGATAAGTAATAACAAAGAAGGCATATTACCAAGGTAGACAGATAAGTAATAACAAAGAAGATATATTACAGATGAGATATTTACAAAGACATAAGCAAACATGAATAGACAATATTACAAGTTCGTGTTACCCCTGGTAACAGTCAGGGGAAAAAATAACAGTAATTTAATTAATAGATTATAGACATTCATGGTGAGAGTTAGCCAGGCTTGCTACAGTGGCAAAGCCAGTTTAGTGTCAGATGTTGTTTGAGTTTAGCTTTGAACTGGGATAGGGAGGATAGCAAAGTAATGTTAGCTGGAAGGAGGTTCCATGCTTTGCCTGCAGAGTTTGCAAAGAGGGAGTCCCCGGCTACATTATTAATTTTAATTGTCTTAATTTGTAGTCTGTTTGAGGATCGGAGCAGTCTTGGATTGTTGTTGGGGGTGATCATATTTTTAAGAGCTGGTGTATTATCTGGATACTAGAGGATTTTATTAGCCATAATCAAAAGGTTATATTGGATTAGACTGGGAAGTTCTAGCCACCCAAGCTGTTTAAGGTTGATGCAGTGATGTGTTCTAAAAGGTAGGCCAGTGGCAAACCTGGCAATGTGGTTGCAACAGATTTTGAGTCTATTAAGTACAGTTTTATTTAGATTAGAGAGGGGGATGCATATAAAAGTGTTGAAAGCAAGTGAGAGCGAGCTATGGCAACCATAACCGGAGGGGTTAGATAGGCTTTTATTCTATGCAGTGACCCTAGTTTTTTATTGATGATTTTGATTGTTTGGTTTACATGAAGGTCAAATTTTAGATTATTTTTAATTATTACTCCTAACAGTTTTGTATAGGAGTTGGGGGTGATTATTGTGTCATCTTTTGCATTTATGGTGAAGGTAAATGGTGTGGACCTTTGTGCTGAAGAGAATAACAGCATTTTAGTTTTTTTGGGGGGATTTAGCAACAATTGACATTCGAAGAGCCATCTTTCTATAGTATTAAAGGTGGCTTGGGTAATAGACCTTAATTCCTAGGGAGATGTGGCTGAGCAAATCAGGGTGGAATCATCAGCGTATTGGATATAGCTAATATTCGGGATGACTGTATATGGGTTGTTTATAAAGATAGAAAACAGTAGGGGTCCTAATATGGAGCCTTGTGGCACTCCAAGGGTGTTAGGTAATAGGTTGGAGAGCTTGTTCTGCCAGAGGACAGACTGCTTCCTCCCACTGAGGTAAGATTTAAACCATTGAATGGCACTGGTATTTAGACAGAAAGATTGCAGGGTGTGAATCAAAAGTTGGTGATCCACCATGTCAAATGCCTTTGAAAGATCCAAGAAGAGGGATGAGGATATTTGATTATTGTTACGATTATTATTAATGGTATTGGTGAATGCTAGTAGGGCTGTGGTTGTGCTGTGGTGTGGATGGAAGCCATGTTGGGTATCGGCCATGAGGTGATTCTGAATTAAGTGGTGCATGAGTTGTTTCTGTATGCATTTTTCCATAATTTTAGCTAGTGGAGAAAGAACAGCTATTGGACTGTAATTGGAGAATTCAGTGGAGGAACCTGCTTTATGTAGTGGGATTACATAGGATGTTTTCCAAATGGTGGGAATTTTTGCCTCTGCTATGGTCCAGTTAATTAGTATAGATACTGAATAGGCTATGGCATCAGCTGATTTTTTTAAGGTACACAGCAGGGAGTTGATCAGCTGAGAATGTGGTGGGTTTTCATTTTTTGAGCAAGGTACGGCTAAGTGATGTGGACACTGGTTGGAAGCTGAACGAGAGTATGTTTATAGGGGTGGTACTATCAGGGCCAGGGGAGCTGGGAGGTAGTTGGCTAGCTAGGGCTTGAATTGTCTCTCTAAAGAAATGGTTAAAACTGTCTGAGACATCCTCAGGAGATTTATCAATGGTAGCGATGGGGATAGGAGTAGACATTTTCCAGGATGGAGTAGATTATTCAGACCTCTCCAAACCTTCTGAGGATTGTTCTGGTTTGCTGTCTGTAAATTACAGTGGAATTGTTTTTTGTCTTGTAGAATGGATTTTTTAGTCTCATTCCTAGCTTGCCTGTATTTAACATGATTGTACATAATGTGTGCAATAACATCCTGTAGCAGACCCAAGTCATTGTTTTTCATGTGTTTGGGATGCTAAAATCCTGCTTCCTGTGTCTAGATATCTCTGGTAGCGCACTGCAGTATTACTGAAACATGCAGTAAAATCTTTGCACAATATGTTGATATGCAAACAGTTAAAGCCTTAGAGACATTCAGGAGGAGGAAGTAGCAGAGTCAGCAATAGAAAAGGTGACAAGGAGTCTGTGGAGGAGACAGCTGCAGGAGATGACCTGCCAGGTGGGGGTAGGTTCAGTAGGCAGTGGTAAAGGCTAAGTGGCATTGTCTAGTTCATAACTATGAGATCAAATAAGTAAACAGTAAAAGGAGATGCATGCAAACCTATGCACAGGCTGTGCCATACCTTTCATAGGCTGGCCACAATGTGCATCAGACATAAGCTACCCAGGAAGCAGATAGTGTGGTCAGGGCACAGTTTTCATCATATACGCAGATGAGGAGGGCCCCAGTGATGAGTGTCAACAACAAATAGTGTATTAATGGGGGGAGGGGGAGGTTTAATGTTGAATATGTTTGCGTGTGTAAGGCATGGTCAGGGGGACTGAGGGCAGTCAGAGAGACTTCCAGGGAGGGGATGGTGTTTCCATTGTCCTGGGAGAGGTATTGTTGGGTAGTGCTTGTGTGTGTGTGTGTGTGTGTGTGTGTGTGTGTGTGTGTGTGTGTGTGTGTGTGTGTGTGTGTGTGTGTGTGTGTGTGTGTGTGTGTGTGTGTGCGTGTGTGTGTGTGTGTGTGTGTGTGTGTGTGTGTGTGTGTGTGTGTGTGTGTGTGTGTGTGTACATGTGCAGGGGCACAGCTCTAGTGAGTGATGCAGCTCTGCATTGGGTTCTGGTTGACAAGTCAAGGGCACTTCTCTATCCGTAGGTGTGATCTCTCCAGAGAATGTTCCAGGTATGAACAGCAGCAAGCACCAAGAATGGAGTGGTTTATCAACTTGAACAGCTGGTCACTCTATGGGCAGTCTCAGTGCAGGTACCCTGTCCATGTGTGTTTCAATATCACCACAAGATGTCCTCAACACTGCATGGTGGTGTGAATGTAGTGGACATATGGGTCCTAGATCATGCTCTCCCCCTGCTAGGATGGGCCTCCTCAGTGGAAGCTGAAACAGACTGGCCATGAGGAATGCAGTGGCTGTGATGTGCAGCCACACCACTGAGTCTGCTGCCTACAGACTCCCTACAATACATGTCCATGATATTGTACATCTGGGCCATGCATTCCTGCAGGTCTTCAAGCAGACTATGCACTACATATGACTGTAATGGTCTCTGCCTACATCTTTATTATGGGCCTGCACAAACATTGATAGAGGCCATGCAGAGACTCTGATCAGTTTGGGCAGTCAGCAAGACTTTTGTCCACCAGAATGCTGACACTGGAGGTAATCATCTCATCCAGTGGACATGGGGCCAAGCAAGGAGGACTGTGTCACTGTATATGAGGCCATTCCCTGGGCCAATGTGTCAGTCTCTTCCTGTGCCTGAGTGGCACCTTGGTTTTGGGTGAGGGATGGACAGGCATAAGACAAAAGAGCAGTAGTGATTAATTATTTCTACCAAACCACTTACTGAAAACTCATCACATTCTGTAATAACTTGAGAAATATAGCTTCACTATCAACTAATCATCTTTTTGGTGAAGAAAGCATCCCAAGCAAAAGCCTTTTCCTCACATCTGCTACATGGCTTTGTTCCATTTGCATGGCTTTAGATATGTTTGACAAATGAAGAATTATTCTGCCTATATGACTGCATAGGGCAGGATTCACGAAGGCTTGCACAGAGTGTAAGAGACGTGCAACACTCCATGCAAGCCTGGCGATCCAGGAACAGCCCTAAACTCTGTGTAAGAGACCAGCTAAAACGTCTCTTACATGGAATGGGCATGGACATGCTAAATACCTCACTTGCAGCCAAAAGGTATGCAAATTAGGTATATTAGCGATCCACGAAGCAGAAACCAGTCCGTGTAAGAGATGTTTTAGCTGCAGAAATGTACTCAGTTGACAACTGAGTACGTTTCTGCAAATTCCACAACGGAGCCATGTCAACTCCAAAAAAAGGGTGCATATGACTCAGGCAGCATTCCAATGGCCAAATATGTGGCCATTGGCAAGATAACCCGATGCCAAAATATTAAAAATATAATTTTTTTGTTGTTTAAACCCAACGCAGCCCTGCGCAAACGGGCTGCGCTGTGTAAAACCATAAAAAAAAAGGTTATAAACCCACAAATGTGGGTTTCATGCAATACATGGAATGACAATGCAGGGACCAGCTGACCAAAAACAACATGGCCACCATGTAGTGGTTGCTAAGGGGGGAAGCTAAGTCTAAGACATGTAACTAAGTATTAGTAGGCAATCTCATGTAAATGAGGGTTAGGATACTGAATCTCACAGTCGCAGAGCAAATGAGCACAGTCTGAGTAGTGTAAGAGATACATAAGGGGGAGGAATAGAGTAGGAGATAGGTGACATCACAGGGGGGAATGGTAGAAAGAAATGCTGTTCATTGGAGGTCAGTGTAACATGACAGATGACAGACACAGATCATGGAAAGAGGTGTGCCACTAGATAAGTCATGGAAAGTCAAGAAATGAAAGGTGTACACTGTTACTTACACCAAAGTTTCTTGCTGGGAGTGCATGCGCACGTGTGCACGCCATGAAGTGCGAGTAGGGCAGTGTGCGCGGGTGTAAGGCAGACTGAGCATGTGGGAGTGTGTTGGGAGATGTTTAACACTGTTTGCGCTGGTGTGTGCACGTGTAGGGCAGGCTGAGTATGTTGGAGGCTGTTGGCATACGTGTAACAGTGTTTGCGCGGGTGTACGCTCGTTTTAACCCGAATAAGTAGATTCTGAACCGTGTAAGCACGTGTGCGTGCATGTAAGCCACTGTGAGCATGTTTCTGATGGTATGCACATTGCTCCCCCCTGAGGAAACAGAGAGGAAAAAGGAAGCAACAGAATTAATAGGAAGCTAGCAGGGATAACTGCTGAAGCTAGCAGGTGAAAACAATTAGAAGCAGGCAATTACACAGGCAGAATAGTAGCCCAGCCCAGCACTTAAAACTCTGCAAACAGTAGTGCAGGATGTTTCTCTTAAGAGATACTGCAAGACAGGAGTAAGCTAATAGAAGTGAAAACTGAAAAAGCTTAACTCAGAGCAGAAATGTTAGGGGCTGCCATAGCTGTCATAATGAGACATAGGTGACTTGCTGAGGGCGGTGACAATGCAGTTGGTGCCAGACAACCCACAGTGAGGAGATGGAGAAGAGTGTACAGGCCCAGGATCACCTACCATGGGTTACATGAGCTGGAGATAGTAGAGCTCTATAGAGTGGACAGAGAGCTCCTGCAGCAAATTGTTGAGCTGTGCAGGCCACGCCTCACACACAGAACCAACAGAGGGGAACCCATCCCAGTGGAAACCAAGGTATGTGTTGGCCTAAGAATACTAGCAACAGGTACCTTCCAGAGACCAACTGGCGATATGATGGGGATATCACAGGCATCAGCCTCCAGGGTACTGCACCAGTTCCTGGATGCCATGTCAGCACATGTTGGTGATCATGTATATTTTCCCAATGCCCGTGAGGTATTGGCCAGCAATATGCGTCTCTTCCAGCAAATAGCGGAATACCCTGAGGTAGTGGGTGCAATAGACTGCACACACAAACGCATCAAAGCACCAGCCAGTGAGCGGGGTAGGGCCTACATTAACCGCAAGGGCTTCTCCTCCATCAACTGCCAGGTCGTGTGTGATGCCCAGGACATAATAATAATGAATGTGTGTGCTGGCTGCTCTGGGAGTTACCACGATTCCCACATTTGGCATTTGACGCAGCTGTACCAGACATTTGCCAATGGGGACATCCCACACGGACACCTAGTGGGGGATGCAGGTTATGCACTGGAGCCGTGGCTGAAGACACCCATCAGAAACGCACACACACCTGAACAGGCACGCCATAATGAGGCACACGCACAAACACGTAATGTAATAGAGCGTGTGTTTGGGCTGCTCAAGTCACGGTTCCGGTGTCTGGACACATCTAGTGGAGCCTTGCAGTACACACCAACTACATGTACCCAAATTGTCATGGTATGTGCTATGCTACATAATATGATCTTGCGAAAACAGCTGCAGCAGGACCAGCATAGGGCCGGGCCAAACAGCCCCCCCCACCATTGCCAAGGCCATCACAGGCAGAGCGTGACTCGGAGGAGGAACAACCTGAGTATGCCCCAGTAGGCAGAAGGAGGCATGCCCAGTATGCCCTGGCCTTGGCAAAGAGGCAACGCATAGCACATACACTGGCTCAGTAGGAACCCTGGGAATGATACCCCCTCTGACTCATTCAAATAATAACATGGATGCCTAAAATGACATGACCTGCTCACAAACATGTACAGGGAAGTGTAATATGCACATCCGACAGAGGGAGCCCTGCAGCACCACCTGAGGCATGAATGCCATGTGTTAAGTAATGTAACACCATGTACTATATGCACACCTGAGCACCCTGACTAACATCCACCCTCACCAAGCATAAAGCCACAAAATGATGATGGGATGATCAAGTGCAGTAACTGGCTGAAGTAATGAAGTTAGTCAAAGGGGAGCCAATGTGTTTCAGGCTGGGAAGACATGTGGAGCATGACATGATGCACCACCTGCTAGGGGTGGCATGCACCTATCATGCCATGCCCCATGGATACTGGCAAAGGCTGTTAGTACCCACAGCATGCCCTGAATAGTGCACATTTCTATGGACTCTGGCGTGGGTGTTTACTTTGGGCACTTTTACTCTTCTGGGGGCATGTCCGCTTACAGGGCTTGGCCTACGGACACGCCCCCTACTGTCTTACATGGACCATGTTAGCCTTAGGTGTGATTCAGCATGCTCTCATGAATATGCAGAGCATGCTGACATCACTCCGTTTAACTGCAGCCTCCGTGTATGAGTTATAGCTCTTACACGGAGACTTCGTGAATCCTGCCCATAGTCTTTGATGTCAACCTTCCATAAAGTTTGACTATCGGGATAGCCAGAACATTGTGCTAAACAAAGGAGGCAGATGACCAGAGGAACCCTTTCCAGTACCATAATGTCTTAGACATTCACTTATATAATTTGCATAATAAAAATGCATAAAGGTTTCCCAAACTGAGGCATATCAGTGGCTATACCCTCAAACATTGGTCTGATGTTGTCTGGGTGAAGGAAAGCTAACACAATAGTGTGAATAATAATCTGGCATAAATGAAAGCAACATCCTGTGGAGATGCTGTCTGTAAAGTAATTAGCAATAGCTCTCACAGCACCCTTTTCAAAGTCAGTTAATATCATTTGTGGGGCCAAACCGACCTTCATGTTCATTATATAATATAAAAATCATATACCAAAATATATTGTAGCATTGCTCAGATTAATGGGACTACCTTGTTCTCATTTGTCGACCCAGCCCTGCCATGTACGGTATACAGCTGTCTAAAGCCAAGTGTAGTAATAGGAAATGTCCCATCAAGTAAAATAGATGGTGCATAATATAGACAACTTCAATTAGTAGTAGTTGTTGTTATAATAACTGGAAGATTTTTAATAGTGTAATTACTATACCTAATACAAAAACGTCCATATTTAATTAGAATCATATCTGGACTTGATGTCGATCTGCAAGATCAATCAGAGGAAGTTAGAAAAGATTGGAAAGAGAGGCTGGAAAAGCAATTTGCAAAGAAACAATGAAAGGACATGTGTATGTCTCCCATGTAAGTAACAAACTCTAGAGTATTTAGGAATTTTAATTGGAAGTGTTTGCATAGGTATTTTTATACCCCAAGCAGACTGCAAAGAATTTTTGCATGGGTAGATAGCAAATGCTGGAGTTGTGATGGGGAAGAAAGACATAACCTTGAATATGTTTTTTTTAGGTGTGTAATGAGTTGGCAGATTTTAAAAATTCCCTAAAGAGTACTCTGTCAGAAGTATTAGATTATCTAATGACTGTAACTAAGAGTGACACAGAATCTGAACTGCCTAAACATAGTAAGGCCTTATTATGTTTAATTCTGTCAGTTGCCAAACAAGCAATTACTAAAAAATGGAAGTCAAACCCCGGGATTCATGAAGCTTGCGCCAGGCGCACGCATAGCGTAGGCGTTATAATGCCAAATATGGCCGCCGAGCGATTCAGGTACGATCTAATTCCACGTGCACTACCGGCGTATGCCAGATCTGCGCAGCCCCCGGCGTAGGTATGCAAATCACCCCATGTGCAGTGTTGCACCATGCAAATGAAGGCATACAGCGATTCTTGAAGTGGTGCAGGCGTAGTGTAAGCCCACGGAAATGTAAGCCAAAAAACACTGTTTACATTTTCCCAAACATAACATCAGAGCTATGGAAGAGGGCCGGACCCAGGTATCACAACGTGAGCATATGCCAATGGCGAAATACACAGCCAATGGCATAAGAAAAGATGCACAACATGTAAATAACAACATTTAATGTCATGTCCACAGTAACGCACAGCAGAACCGCAGGGCATGTGTGTGGAAGCTGTAACATAAAGAAATAATATAAAAATGTCATAAAATCGCAACGTAATAGAAATCAGGTTTACAGCATAACACACAATGGTAGGCATGGAACACCACAACCAAGGTGCAAGGGTTGCTAAGGGCTTGCGATAGTGTTTGGCGCAGTAACTATGAATTAGTAGTCAATGCCATGCAAATGAGGCAGATAATACTGAATCACAAATGTCCCGCCAGAGGAAGGTTGTACCATACGGCGCAGCGGTATAACACCGAGGAGTGGCTCAGAGGAGATACATGACATCAGCAGAGGGGTGTGCCACTGTAGCACTAAGCACATTGGAGCATTGCAAATCTGGCCTGTCCGTTGCTAAGCAAAGCTGTAGGATAGGGGTGGGGAGGAATTGTTTAGCTGAGAGCACACATGGTGGCCAAAAGCGCATGTGTACGAGGATGAAAACGTGCCCGAGCAGTAATCAGACGCGCCGCAAACAATAGCAGAAACAGGAAGGTCAGGGGAAGAAAAGGAAATGCGGAAGTAGGGTAATTGGAGTACTAATGAGCAATCAACACCAATCAACCCACGAAGGCCAATCGACGGCAGCTGACAAGTACGCTTGCAGAAACCTGCAAAACAGGATAGGGGAGGCATGTGAATGCAAAGAAAGGAGGGGAGGTATTGGATTGCAAAGTTAGAAGACCTGACACAGCAGAGCAAAGCAAACCGACAGCAGACCGGCAGTAGCACACATAACGCAAGATATGCCAGGTCCAGGAAAGCACAAATGAAAGTAGGCTGCAGGATGCACGCCAGAAAATGGTAGGTGCAACGCAGAAATGTAAAGGGAAGGTCAAGAGGTAATCCACGGCAGGCAAATGTAATTCAACACCAAAGGCACCACAATAGTAGTTCCGGCAGTAAAACACATAACATAACCTGTAGCTATGAACGTACATACACACCCTATGACATCATCGGTGTTCACAGCACAATAGTATAAAGTGTGTAAGCACCCAACACACACCTGTGTATTCCCAAACACCGCACCATAGGTGTAAACACACAGGGAACTTTTAAAATGTACATGTTGGGAGCTGCCATAGCTGTGATTCATCAGCATGTGTTAGAGACTGATGGTGTTATGGAGGATGATGCCGACAACCACCGCAGGCCTCGGAGGAGAAGGAGAGTGGTCAGACCAAGGGCAACCTACCAGGGGCTACATGACCTGGAGATAGTAGAGCATTACAGGGTGGACAGGGACATCTTACAGCAAATAGTGAAGCTGTGCCGGCCACGCCTGAGAACCAGAAACAACAGAGGGGAACCCATACCAGTGGACACGAAGGTATGTGTAAGCCTGCGAATACTGGCCACAGGTACCTTTCAAAGGCCAACTGGAGATATCATGGGTATCTCACAGGCATCAGCATCCATGGTACTACACCAGTTCCTGGATGCCATGTTACCACATGCCAATGAGCAGATATACTTCCCCAGTACTCAGAAGGAGTTGGCCAGCAATATGCGTCACTTCCACCGTGTGGCATAATACCCAAAGGTACTGGGTGCGATAGACTGCACGCACATACAAATCAAGTCACCACCCGGTGAGCAGGGTATGCGCTACATAAACCGCAAGGGATTCCACTCCATCAACTGCCAGATCGTGTGCAATGCCCAGGGCATTATCATGGATGTGTGTGCTGGCAGCCCTGGAAGCTACCATGACTCCCATATCTGGCATGCCTCACAGCTGTATCAGGTATTTGTCAGGGGGGACATCCCACATGGCCATCTCATGGGGGATGCTGGCTATGCACTGGAGCCGTGGATGATGACTCCCATCAGAAATGCACACACACCCATGCAAGAACGCCATAATGAGGCACATGCACAAACCAGAATCATCATAGAGCATGTGTTCGGGATGCTGAAATCACGGTTCCAGTGCTTGGATACATCTGGTGGAGCCTTGCAGTACTCTCCAGGCACGTGTGCCCACATCATCATATTATGTGCCATGCTACATAATATGATCCTGCGGAAGCAACTGCAGCAGGGAAAAAATGGTGAAGGCCCTCATAGCCCACCACAATTGCCAAGGCCGGTACAGGCACAGAGGGATTCAGACCATGAACACACTGTGCCAGCCCCAGTAGGCAGATGGAGGCGTGCCCAATATGCCTATGCCTTGGCAAAGAGGGAACATATAGCACATACACTGACCATGTAAGCCCCTACGGACTGACACCTCTCCACATGCACACACAGTAAAATGGATGGCACACAAACATGACCACCTGTAAATTGTAATGTATAGGTGGCCCAATGTGTGACTTCTACATAGGCAGCCCTCAAACATTGTAAACACAACAGCCAGTGCAACACGGAATGCCAACACCTGAACAGTACATGAGTCTTACAGCATATGGTGGTGCTGTGTGTCTGTCACGTTCCCCGCCAGCTATAGATATATATATATATATATATATATATATATATATATATATATAGATAGATATATATATATATATATATATATATATATATATATAGATAGATAGATATATATATGTACACATATGCATATATATAATACAGATAGAAAAGGCAATAGATATATGGTGATATAGATGGATTCAGCGATATCTGCAAATATGATAGATAGTTCAACGACATTCATAACATCTTGGAGGTACAAATAAATAGGATACCGCCAACCATGGAATGTGTAACATACCAACATGCGTAACCACGAGGTTGAAAGACCGATAGAACACAGTACCAGAACAGTACATCTGCGAGTAATCGTATGATGATATGAAGGGACAGTTAGTCACCGCTGACGGTGTTGCGGTCCACGTAGGTACTGTGTTCAACTGTGTCTGTGAGTGCCGTAGTCTGTGTAAGTGTGCGTTGAGGGTGCCGTGTGCGTTTCTGTCTGACTGTAATGCGTGTGTGTGTCCGCAACATGTGTATGTTGGTGCCAAGTCAGAGGCAGACCAGTATGGTAGGTGTGGGTATAGCTAGCTGTAGGCATACGGTTACTACCTGTACCACAGTAGGAGGGACATCCCCACCCTGGGCAGGTGTGTCCTGACATAAAACAGTACAAAGGGCAAATGTCCGAGATGGTAGGACATAAATATGTCCCATATATAATGTAACAGTCGTATTTAATAGTTATGCCTGTATGTAAGAAACTTAAATGTTACATGCAATATGATAAGTATCCAAAGTCACAACAATAGGTATGTAGTGAGGATAAAAGTATGTGCTACCTGTGTACTGACCGTGGCTATGTGTTGGCCTGTAAACACTGCTTTGTGTCCCGCAAGTGTCCAACAATGACCATATGATAAGGTGGCAACCCATGGCAAACAGGCTCTTTTAACAACACAACCACAATGACTGCAAATATCTGGGACAGAAATACAAGGGATAGCTGTCACCTACACATATCCCCTGATATATCGCAGCAATTACGGAGGTATACAAGTAGCAAGCTCACCTGCAGATGATATAGAAACCAATTAACAATGGCCCAATGTACAATCCCGTAACATAAGTCTACTAACTGTTAGCTCTCTAATCATGGACAGAGCCCACACACATATATATGGATTATGTAGAAATGCAAGGCCCACAAATTGTATATGTTACGTACAACCACCGACATCCCCCACACTAGAAACTAAAGCAATACAAACTGTAATAGCAGCACAAACATCCAGTCAGTCAATTACATCTGCAGAACCCTCAACATACCGTGTGAGAGACACAATTAAAGGCGACATGCAGAATTGCAGGCGTTGTATAATGGAACAAACAGCCATGTTACAGGTATTGATTGCAATACTCCATTAACAGACGTCGGGATGACAGGTACACCCACATGTTGAACCAAATACTCTACCTGTCACACACAATCCACGGGGAACATGAATCCAAACTATACTTGTCTCCATGCATAGCAGGTGCAGTTACTCATAACAAAACACAATACAGACCGTCTCCCCAAAGGTAGGGCAAATAGGCAATGCCCAAGTGGAGAATCCAATTATACCCCACTGTTGCCGCGTAATTGGCGAATGGAGTAGCTGCACAGCTGATATGCAAGTAATTAGTCACTCGGGAACACCAACTGGTGGGAAGAATCCACATGTTTCAGGTATCGACGTATATAAGGATGACTTGTCAGACATTCAAACCGTATGCTCATACCGAAAAACAGTTGAAACACTGTAAGAGAGATAGAAACGAAATGCCATATCGACAACAAGGTATGTAGAATGCCCGATATGTAAGGTTATGTATAGCATGATCTGTATTAATTAGTATTACTGTATGTATAGTCTGGTTTGCATTAATTAAACGTGTCCGCAATGCATAAAGTGGGGAAAGGTATTGATGTAGTGATGTCTTGCTGAGCATACTAACGCTTGTAGAATCTGTGCGTCCAGCAGTGGGACACAAGGTACACAGCACAGACACCAGAAGGGATGCTACATGAGGCCATTAAACAGAACAATGCCATACAACCCGCCGTCAGTGGTAGGGTATGTCCAACAAGGAAGTGCCAGAGCAGGGGATAGTATATGTTGGTATACTGTCACCGCATGCATGTGTATGGGTAAATAACGTTAATGACATATGTAAGGTGGTCCCGCTGAGCAAGTATGCTTTGCATTATGGGATACTATGTGAAATATGTGTAATGTATAGTATTATAGGTAGATATGACAGATATTCTACACACCATAACAGGCATATCATGCATACCACAGGTATCGTCTATTGGTATGTACAATAACAGTATACATATGGCCTGCAGGTATGGGACATAGTAATAGCATGATAACTAATCTAAATGGAAGGGCTACCAAGGAACCATGCACAAAGGACATGTAATAGCTGCACAGGTGCATAGTGGGGCACTATGCAGTCTGTCAAGTCCATGTGTAAGCACAACTACAGTGTTCACACTAGTGGCACCTCTCCAGGGTAGTGTCCTGTGAAGAGCAGAGCCAGGTGTCACCTGCACCACTGCACAGTACAGCCACTGCAGTGATCCCAGGCCTACATGTGTCTCCCAACCACCAAGGGAGGTATCACAGGAACAGTGCTACTGAGTGTACCTGTGTGATGTAGAGAGGACTTATGTTCCACAGCATGGTGAGTGTCCTGTTTGGGAATGTAACCCAGAAGCACATCCCACTCATTGTAGTGTGTGTGCACATATCCATGAGCATGTTGCTCACAGTGGCCTCTGCTTATGTTGCGTATGAGGAGTATATCCATCAATAATGTTGTGGACATGGGCCCTGTCTGATCAGCAGAGGTCACCCCTGAGTATGTAGTATGCAAATATGTACAGATGTGGTGTCCATAGTGCAGCTGCATATTTAAACTGTCGGAGCTCAGTAAACGTCATGGTGTGTTAATGTTGTGGCATGTAAAGCTGTAGCTGTTGTGTAAGGTACACCCTAAATGGGGTGGTGTACCCTTGAATGTGTGTAAATGACTTGAGTTCAGAGGTACAATGGGTGCCTATGTACCAGTTACACACCCAGTACAGATAGGTGTGGCCACATAAGAGGATATCCACACCACAGTGGCAATACAGTAACCACAGGAGTTGGTGCGACATATGTGTGTACTGCAAACATGTACAATGTGATATGTATGTAGGGGACTACCATCCATGTGATAGTCAGTGGGTGAATGGTGTAATGCAAAGGTGATGTGCATGCACCTTGTGTCATGCAGCCTGATGCCATGATAGTCATATTATGTATCTGTCACAGCGACACCCGTATGGTTGGAGTCAGTATCAGCTGGTGGAGCAATCATGGCGCTTGGTATGTAGGGGTTCTAAAGCTAGGCAGGGAAAGTCCCCTGTGCCAGCCTGTTCCACAGGGAAGCATATACTTAACATGAGGGGCCCTATGACTGAGGACTGTGTTATGCCAAAGTACCTGACATGTAGTAGGTACTATGGTATGCTGGCCTCACTGTGTGTCCTGTCCGTGAGCCACATAGCATAACATCCTGAGACACAGGGTACGATGTGCAGGTGGATGTGTATGTTGTCAATACCAGAATGGGGACTGGTGCTGAAAGGCAATGAGAGGACAATGTAGGATGTGTGGACTCCCGTACCATCAGCAACTGCCCTGGTAACTGTATGAAAGGAGTCCACCATGTGTAGGGGCCATGCTCTGGCCTTAACAAGCCCAACCCGGGTGGCAGCAGAGGACGGGAGACCAACAATGTCTCTGAGAATGACGTCCTTGACGATGTGCCCCATAGCCATGCAGAACAGTCCAGTCAGGTGTGTAGGACTATAGTCCCACTCGTGCAATGTGGTGCCACCTGTGTGTAGTGTGATAAATGCTGCTGTGTGCCATTCAGGGTCTACAATGTCTGAAACAAGGCTATTACTGAATATGGTGGCCTAGTGGGGAGACAAGTAATTCAGAGGTTGGTGGACATCACAGCCTGGGATGTTGGAAGGTGACATGGGGCCAGTGTCCCAGGACACATAGAGTGTAGGTAAGTGCTGTGTAGGTGTGACCACAGGGACACCACAATGTTCATGTATGGATTGCGGCCCTGTAGTGAGTGAGAGGGTGTACTGTCAGCATTGAATCCATCCTCCAGCATGCTGCCAACAATACCTGGGTCTGCAATGTTCCTGAGTGACTGTTGTATGTGACAGCAGATGTGGGTGTTGCCATCGAATACTGACATACCACCATAATGCCTGGTGGTACACCCCGGAATGTGTGGCAGTCATGTTTACGTAGCTAGTCTTGGAGTATGTGATGAGGGACCCTGTGGCCCCACCACGGCTGACCAGTGAGCCACCCCACACATGGGAATGTACACCACTGTGCAACAGCCTACACCTGTTGTTGTACATCATATGTCCATGGAACATGACCACCAGAGTGGCGTCTGTTATCTGGTGTGTACCATCATGGCTCTGTGTGGAATAGCATGATCCATGCAGTTGTGTACATGCTAATTAAGTGCACTGGGGTATGTGTCAGCATTTGTATGTGCATTGTCCATCTGCACGGGTGTCATGATGTTAACAACCACTGTCAGCAGACGTCTGTAGTAGGTGTAGTAGTACACATGTACTGTGTATGCTGTAATGGGTGTGTTTCCAGGATGTGGCTAACATGGTAGATTAGCATATGTTCAGAATCCACCAATGATGGGATAACCCCAGGTGTGTAACACCAGTCACATGGTGGTAGTGTTCATGCCAAGGGTAATGTAGGTCTTGGAGGTGGTGTGTATGTGTTGATCCAGCAGAGTGGAGGGTATGACTCATGGATGTGTCGGTACATGAGTGGCTATCCCAGTGAAGTGTGGGGTAGTGTCAGTCACACATCAGTAGTAGCTGAGGCCCACTGTCCACTATACCACCATAGAAGGTATGTTACCCGTGGGGTATGATGTTGACTCTGTTGCTTGTTACAATGTGTATAGTGGTCCCGGACACAGTTAGTTGCACATGGAGCACCTCTGATGCATTGTGCTAAGCAACTTGCCAGGATGTGTGCAAAACATAGTGGGATATGGGATCCCCTCAGCTGTGGGTGTGCCGGTCCAGGTATGTGCCTGGAAGGTATGGTCCGTCTATAACCTGTCATTGCAGGTGTGCTCTGCAGAGCCTACAGGCAGGTCCCAGTCACTGCAGAGATGTTGGAGTGGTGCATTATAAGGTGTGCCTTGCCTGCGTGCGTCACAGGGGAAGATGCAAGCAATGTGCCACATGACCCCATGTCGCGCATGCCAGTTACCGCCCTGCCGGTAACAGTTATTGGAAACTGTGCAGGACAGGCAGTATAGCAGCAACAAGAGCCTAGCATGTGAGCTGTACTCCGAGGGCCGACAGGTGCAAGTCATCTGTGCCACAGCATTGTGTTTGACCAGGACAGTCATAGCGGACAGATACCACATGCCTGTGAAATGACAATAGGAGCATAGGCAACTGTTGAAGTGACACAGTCGGTCATTGTACAGTGGTATCGTGTCTGGATGAATGCAAAATGCTCCCCAGGGCTAGGCCCACACCCTCAGGGCTATAAGACTGGTGTCCCTGCACACGTAGTCTGTGAAGTGGCATCACAGGGCAGTCACACTAACATGGCGAATGACAGACATATCGTACCTGGTGAGGTGTGGCATGGGTGCATAGGTTATGTTGCAGAAGCAGTTTCCCGACAGCAAGATGTAAGCGACTAACGCCTTGTGTAGCCTGCTGTGTGGAACTGCAGTGTGACACCCTACAGAGTCAGCTATGACTGGTGTGTTGTGAATGTTATAACACACTATTGGCTGTATGTGGTGGGCACACATGAGTATGTGGGCTATAAGCTGGTGATGTTGTCTTCCATGATGGGGGCTACCTCTGGTGCCTACAGTGAGTATGGAGACGTACTGCACAGGTTGTCCTCATAGGTGTGGCCAGTGGTGTAGATTATGTGAGACTATGTGATGGGTGGGGTGTGTTGTGAATGTTACACATCCCCAAATGACTGTCAGGTGCAGTCAGGGTTGGCGACAGCATTACCCCCAGCCATAGCTGTCAGCCTCCTGTCCCCAAAATGAGGAACATTAGCCTTCATACAGTGTGACAAATGGGCGAAACGTGGAACACTTACAACTGGCTTACTAACAGCGTCAACTAGGAAGGGCATATGATGGCTAAAATAGGCTGGTCTTACGTATAAAACAGATATTCCAATGCATTACTATGATTCTCATCTATCTAGCCATGGCTAGCAGGTAAACTATGTACAACAATGAATGTGTGACAGACCTTTCCAATGTGCAACCTTGAGGAACATGCACCTTTTAGAACCCCAAATGAGGTACGTTCCCCGTAATGAGGTACACCTGAGAGCTATGGGCCCAGCATGGCTGCAGACATGCATCCCCCATAGGCTGTAGTGCCGTATGTTGGGAAGTGAGCATTGAATGTGTACACAAGACAATTGCTCTATTGCCACATGTATGACATATCCCTCATATAGACAGGCAGTAGCACTGGTACGTGACAGTTGGACATGCCTGCATATACAACCATGTCCCACAGGATATGTGCGTTACGTGTGTACAACAGCTGTCGTACCTTAAGCAAGCTGGGAAGTGTAGGACAGCCAGTGTACCTGTGGGAAATGGTGTGGAATGGGCGCTATAGTAATCATTAGCTCATGACATGCTCACATGTTCTGAACAAGTGCCTAGCATGACCATACAATACAGATAGGGTGTTGGATAATATCAACCCACAAGTGGTGATGACAGTCATTTAGGGTGGCACCACACTATAACCCTGCTGAGTATGGTGTGCATGTCCATGAACCATTAGCACTGTAGATGTTAGCAGTACAGATGTACAAAATAGCATGGATATTTGATTACAAATACCTTTGCATGTCACAGGTGTGTTCCACCAGTGGCCTGTTGACAGACCCACAACTACAAAAGGTGCAAGAGTGACATGTGCACAGCACATCTGTGCCAGATACAGTAGAACAGGGTTAATGTGTTGTACCCCACCCTCATTGTAGCCCATACCACACACACAAATGTTAGGCATCTGTGTATGTAAGGCTGTGAATGGCCATGACCTATCAGTTTAGCTGTGTCAGTGTTGTGAACAACATACAGAATGGGTTGTGTGTGTGAGGTGTGTGACATATGTGCACAGTCTGATAGATGATACCAGCAGTGTCACCGCTAGGTGAACATCCCTGTACCCATAAACTGCTACCTAGGCTGTGGTCAACATTATGGACACTGTGTAAGGGATGGTGCTGTGCAGCGCACCCCCGACATGGTGACATCTCCAGGCCCCTTAGGTAGTTATCTGAGGTATCCATGTCATGTCAGGGTGCCATCCATGAGCATGGAGATCAGTGGCCAGGCATATACAGCACTGTGGTGACCAATATTGGATCACATACCACCTGTAAGGGGTAATGGCTATGCATGGCTGTGCGATAACAGCCTTATCAATCCACACCTCCACTATGCAGCATGCTGTCTACCTTGCAGAAGGACATTTGCTACACCATGATGATGGACATGCTACATGTCCATATCCTGATCTATATGACATATGTCATGGACAGCCACCGTCCTAATACTAGGATCGCCACAGGCTGGACAGATCCCTGTGCCATATATGTGACATACTCCTGCCATACCATGCAACCCTGTCCATCAAAGCTGCAGATGTCATCCCAGTCATACATGGTGAGATGGCCGCATGGTAGATGTACTATCAACTGACTGGATCAGTAATGTGGCACTGATGCAGCTTGCAGTGGCACAATGGCCATCTGTAACAGCGTGGAAACCATGCCCGCACATGCTATGGTTGATGACCATCCCTGCAAATGTCGTCTGACTATCCATTGTCCCATGTCTATCACATGTGTAATACAGGTGATCCGTGTCAGGATGTTGAACAGTTGTACAGTGCTGTGTAGATGTATATGTACAGGTGTCCATGCGTATGTGTGCATTGTCACTGCTCAAGTCCATTCCAGCTGTGTCTGTGTTGATATGTGACCTATACACAGTATCCAGGTCAACAGTAGTACCGTGGACACATCGAGGCATGTGCAGATAGGTAAGAACACAAGTGCAGGCAAATAGACATGCCCACAGCAACACAGCATTTACATGGAGTATGAACACTGTAATGAGGTGACACACATATATGGTGATGATATCCAATGCGTAATGGGTGTGACATGTGTGACACAAACACATCAGTCGTGTCAGTGTCATGGTGCTTTGCAAAGATAACTGTGCAGATGCAGTAGATGTCATAGAAATGTATGTGCAGCAGTATCTCTGTACATCTCTGAAACTGTGACCTGTCACCATCATTATGTTTTACAGATAATGCCCCGTACACGCCTCCCAGCATACACCCACCAGGAGGATGATGTCCTCATCCCACAGCTCCATGACAACTATGACTTGTTGTTCAGCCATGTGCCACAGCATGCCCAGCAGCAGGATGACCTGTGGCAGGATCTACGCAGGAGGGTGAACGATGTGGGTGACCATAACCGCACCTACCAGCAGGTGCACAGACACTGCACGGACCTGATACGACATGCAAAACAGCGTGCCACTGCAATCGCCAGGGAACAAGGTGGAACAGGTGGTGGGCCACCAACCCAGCCCCCGCTCACACACACGAGGAGTTACTGGCCAGTCTGGGGACACCCAGGGAACAGCATCCAGAAACACTAGCTGCCGTCGTGGAGGTGGATGTCTCCCAACCAATGAGCCTGGAGCTGCCTGGTAAGTCAGTAATGCACATATGGCTATTATATCCCATGTAGCTGCATGTGTCACTGTGCATAATGTAAAGTAAAAACATATGCCAGGTATGTGGACACACATGCTGCATACTACAGTATGCTACATTGTGTATGCACACATGTGCATACTATATGTTATTACACAGGTGAATGTGTGCACATGCACAGTGCAACCTGTGGCTGTCATACAGTCATAGATAATGTTCATACTGGTGTGTCACCCCTATACAGGTACCTCTGGCGTGCCGCACAGACATGGGTCCGTTGCAGGTGAGACTGTCATCAGTATCAGGCATGTTACAGTGTAGATCTATTTGCCATGTGGTCAGTTAACACTTGCACACCTATTGTTTGTTCCAGTCACGATATGCAGGTTGCACCACCATGCATTCACACACGCCACCTATGTGCAATATATTCACACGTAATGATACACAGATTTGAAACCACAGTACTTGTCATTGCGACATGTGTGGTCAGCTGTGCATAAAACAGTGGAGGTGTTCTACAATGGATGCATATGTAGTATGCATTGGAACAACATGTGTGGTACGCACACAGTACCACACAGTGAGCTGTGATATGGGCAGCCCACAAGTGTCACCAATGTGTCATATGCCCCTGCATTGGGTGCACACATTGTGATGTGCCACATGACATGTCCCAGACATGTAGTGTTCTGTCTGCAATATTGTCACACTATCACATGACCTATACCCCACATACCAAACATACTACCCGTTGTCTGCATAGACCTGTGGAATGTGACATATCTGACATATATGGGTGTATGTCATATGGGACCACACAGACATGTGGAGGAGATGCCCAACACACACAACTGGCCACCACATGTGCACACATGGCCATGGGGGATGGCCAAAGACATGTAGCCACACAGTACATGGGATGTGTATACACCCTGTTGCACATTGTCCACACATGGTAAAATTATAGCCTTAGTTGACCGATTATACAGTTGATGTGGTACAGTGGACAACCTAAAAGCCTGTGCACAGCTACTGGAGGTGTCAATGAAGTCTACCATATACGATCTGTCGAACATCACGACTGTGTTGCAGTTATGGCTATGCAATGTGTACACATTATGCATTCTAGAGCAACATACATGCCTCATGTTGCCATGCAGTGGCACAGTGTCTGTACTTCACACTGTATAGCAATGTAGATGGCTCACACTACCCTCCCGTGCTCATGCACATTTGCTAAACATGCATTCTATCTGTAGGGCATACACACAACACTGCAATGTGAAGCCCATTATTTGCTGTACATGTGTCAGGACACCATTGTGTCAAACATGTATGCATGTTAATGCACATGTCAGCAAATTACATGTCAAGGTCACGTCAGCCATGTGTACTGTTATCCTGTTCTGGGCCACATGGTGTATCATGGGGATGCATGCATACTACCATGATTGTGTGAACTGCATGGCTACTGATATGACACCTGCTTGCTGTAGTGTGCACCCCAGGGAGGTATGCTTACTAACACTATTAATCTGACAAATCACATGCATGGTGTGTCTGTGTGTGTCTGTGTGTGACTGTGTGTGTGTGTCTGTGTGTGTGTCTGTGTGTGTGTGGTTGTATGTGTCTATTGTACTTTACAGTATTTCTTTGCATTCACAGGTGATGTAGGTGCATTACCATCCTGCGGTCCATCTGATGTTAGTGTCCCCACAGATACTAGCGGTGATGAACATATGCATGAGGTGCAGGCAGGGTTGTCAGGGGCTGAATCTGTGCCAATGGTTACCATCCCAGCTATGTCCCCCTCTTCCCCGTGCACAGTTCTGCTGCCAACACATACCGCATCACCGGTGGCCATAGAGGAAGGACAGTCAGCATCTGTTGGCATGGAACAGGAATGTGTGGTGGCTACAGAAGGTGTGTCTACACACCATGGTGTCAGTATAATGACTGCAGATGTGCCACATAGGCATGTGGCCGGTGCTGCTCGTAGGAGGACCTCTGGCAGACATGCATCTGCAGGACAGAGCACAGCAGCTGGTATCACCAGACGCATGTTCCAGACTGTAATGGTGGCACAGGCACATGCTGAACGGCAGAACAGAGAAGGGCAGAGGCTGCAGAGGGCTGCTATCCATACCCTAAATGACAACATCCACGCATTGGCAAATGCTCAACAGCAGATTGCTAATGTTCTGGATAGGCGACTAGGTGAAATGGTCTGAATCCTTGACCGAGGCATGGCAATCCACGAGCGGGAGCTGTCTGTGCTGGAACACCTGGTAGGAGTGAGGCATAGGCCACGTGGACGTAGGCCAGCAACACCACCTAGTGTAGGTCAACGTGAGCATGCCACCTCACATGCCCGCTCCCATAGTGCCAGTAGCAGTAGCAGTGCAGCTGCTGCTGCACTGTCAACACCAGGACATGGCAGGCCATGTGGACGTGGCCATGGACAGTCTCAGCGGGGACACGTTTCCAGCGGACATGTGTCATCGGACAGTAGCCACTCTGTACCTCCACCTGGTAGTGCCCGTGCAACCCCAGGCAGGCACAAGTCACGTGGCCGTGGATGGACACCGTGAGCTGTACAACCTGCACTGTACAATCTGGGGCTGTCAAATATACCCTGTGTAGGCAACACAAATGGCAGAACTGTATACACACATACACGCACACAGCAAACACAACTGTAGGGCTCCACAACATCCACATGCATTCTGCACAGACATGTCCAGTCAACTCACTGGCCCTTACACACACACATGATGTTATCCATTGGTGCAGCCTATGCCCCTGGCAAACATATCACCCTGTTCATATGATGAAGCCTGTGCCACATCCCTGTCATCCACACCATCGGTGAAGGGTTATGCACAAATATTCTGATGCACAGGGTGAACAGCATAGTGAGAGGTGTATGTAATACCTGTGTATGCATAGTGAGGGATGTGTATGTTGCAGTGGTTGTGTGCAGCCTATGCCCCTGGCAAACATATCACCCTGTGCATATGATGAAGCCTGTGCTGCATCCCTGTCATCCACACCATCGGTGCAGGGTTATGCACAAATATTCTGATGCACAGGGTGAACAGCATAGTGAGAGGTGTATGTAATACCTGTGTATGCATAGTGAGGGATGTGTATGTTGCAGTGGTTGTGTGCAGCCTATGCCCCTGGCAAACATATCACCCTGTGCATATGATGAAGCCTGTGCCGCATCCCTGTCATCCACACCATCGGTGCAGGGTTATGCACAAATATTCTGATGCACAGGGTGAACAGCATAGTGAGAGGTGTATGTAATACCTGTGTATGCATAGTGAGGGATTTGTATGTTGCAGTGGTTGTGTGTGAATACTGAGTTGTGTATGTGACATAGGTTGCGTACTGTCGACATGCACCAGTCACACCATGTAGTGCAGGTGCAGCATGCATTGTGATGTGTTCACGGTATGTGTCTCAGTTACATCTGTAGCACCATGTTGGTTGTGATACCCTGGTTCTCTCCTATGATGTACTTGCATGTGCCTACAGGTGGCAGTGTTTGCAGTCCCCCATGTGTAACTGTGGAGTACACACAGGCATGTCTGGCAATATAAGCATGCTACATGTACCTTCATCCTGACTGATGGACACACAAACATGACACAGATGTCTGCACATATACTGCACCTGATGCATGTGGTTGGTGCCACAGGCTACACTGGACAGAGACGTGACATACATAGCAGGACACATTACAGGTACGGTGACATGGTGCAGGGGTTGTACACAGCGACCTGGCCAATGATGATGTGAGGTGTCACTTGGTAGCTGGAGGCCACACTGTGCAGCAGTAGGACCCTGTAACAGTACGTGAACATGGCCGCAGTCTCGGGGTGTACACCACTATAACGCACACCCCATAGTGTGCAGCTGGGGACCCTTGCCTTTGTGGTCATCACCCTCACAGTACTATGCACCCACATGACGTGTCACAGAGAAGGGACATGCACAGGTAGCCAGTATGGCTGGGACCTATGGCATCAACAGGGTTGTGCAATGAATCACCATTATGGGTTAGTCAACACGTGGGGCCAGTGATAATTTCCCACCGTATATTAGCATACACACTCACACCAAGCACCAGACATACATACAGACACACACACACACTGTGGTGACCACACATGTGTATACGGACAGCCGATGTGTGTGATGCACTTCACCGGCGAACATCATGCTTCCCACACTGATGTATGTACAGTTCTCTACAATGGTGTACAGGGATGTGTAGCAACTGGGACATATTCCCCGTGATATGTGGCATCCCTGGTCACACATTCGGACACACATGGCAGTGCTGGGAATGATACACCAGCCATATGATGACACGTTTGATGGACATGCAGTGGTATTGATTGCATTATGTGTACCAATGCTATATCTGGCAAATGTGCTGCTATATACACACGAGAGGGTGTAGGTGTTACAGGTGCCATATGACATATAGTTGTTAACGCCTGACCGCTGTGTATGCATTATGTCAGCACCGTCACGTAACAGCGACATAGCGTACAGTTAGCACATGGCATGATAGGATGGTGTGTGACACAACTGTGCCACCCCCTGCACACATACATCTAGTCAGGTGGTTCACCACATTATGTACACACATCCCTCCATACGTGCTGTTTGTATGTCACCGTATACAGATGTCAATGATGGGTCTGCATTGCGTCTGCATGTCGTAGGTAGGTGCAACTATGTTACGGACATCGGCCACTGCACATGCATGTTTGCTGCATGCACAGTACAGATGTCACATGTGTCTCCTGTTGCCATGTTTGTATGCATTGCTATTGTTGGACATGTGTGTTGACATACATAACACATGGACTGCGGTATGATATCACAGGTGTCACAGGCGACCAGTACAAGGGTATGTGTCCCAGTCAACACTGCTACCCCCTGTAGTGTGAGCATTCAACAGACATGGGCCCACATTCAATTCGTGTGTGTAGCACTGATTAGGCCAGTGTTATGCACGAGGTACATCAAACGCCATGTATGTATGTGTTGTCTGTGCAGTCCATGCACACATCCACACAATCACATGTATGACATACCCAGACATGTGTTCATTGGTGTACAGCAACAGTCAGTTGTCACAGCTGTGTAAGGACCATGGTATGTCTTGAGCCGACCTGTTCATGTATACTGGTATCATTGCAATGCATAACACCTGTTGGATCCCTGTTGGTACATGTGTACTCTGCACAGCTGGTGTACACCGCTGTACAGCCCAGTGGTCATGTGTCACATGGTGTTGTTGGACCGTAAGGCTGTGTAGTGCTGCACCAACGACATGTTGCTGACTTGACAGCTACAGTGTACACTGCAGTGTGTACGTGTGTGACCTGCACCTGTGACAGCTGTGATGGTAGCTGTATGTGTACAGGTCACTGCATGTGTGACCGCCCTGTGTGTGAGGGCAGTTATACCTTACTGTGCCCTTCTGTGTGTACACTCCATCTGCATGCAAGATTGCCCTTTGCAACAGCTAAGTGTGTGAGCATGCCCAGTACGCCATTGTGTAGATGGACACACAGTACATTCCACACTGCGCCCCTCCATGATTAGACTCCGTGTGCATGCAAGATGGCCCTTTGCAACAGCTAAGTGTTTGAGCATGCCCAGTACGCCGTTGTGTAGATGGATGCACAGTACATTCCACACTGCACCCCTCCGTGATTAGACTCCGTGTGCATGCAAGATGGTCCTTTGCAAATGCTGTGTGTGAGCATGCCCAGTATGCCGTTGTGTAGATGGACACACAGTACATTCCACACTGCGCCCTTCTGTGATTAGACTCCGTGTGCATGCAAGTTGTCCCTTTGCAACAGCTAAGTGTGTGAGCATGCCCAGTACGCCATTGTGTAGATGGACACACAGTACATTCCACACTGCGCCCCTCCATGATTAGACTCCGTGTGCATGCAAGATGGCCCTTTGCAACAGCTAAGTGTGTGAGCATGCCCAGTACGCCGTTGTGTAGATGGACGCACAGTACATTCCACACTGCGCCCCTCCGTGATTAGACTCTGTGTGCATGCAAGATGGCCCTTTGCAAATGCTAAGTGTGTGAGCATGCCCAGTATGCCGTTGTGTAGATGGACACACAGTACATTCCACACTGCGCCCTTCTGTGATTAGACTCCATGTGCATGCAAGTTGGCCCTTTGCAACAGCTAAGTGTGTGAGCATGCCCAGTACGCAGTTGTGTAGATGGACACACAGTACATTCCACACTGCGCCCTTCCGTGATTAGACTCCGTGTGCATGCAAGTTGGCCCTTTGCAACAGCTAAGTACGTGAGCATGCCCAGTACACCATTGTGTAGATGGACACACAGTACCTTCCAAACAGACATGTGATACTAAGCATGTGGGCATGGCCATTGACATCCTGTATAGATATGGTGGTCATCCAGGCACCAGATGTCCAATTTCAATGTCACGATGGATGCCTACATTGAACACACTTGTTGCTCTCTCGAAGGGTGTACTGTCTGTGGTGCATCCCATATCTATTCAGTGTTGTTGTGCTCCATAGATATTTAGTTGGCCCGTTGACAGCACTGGCATGTTTGTGTACGTCTACCTTTGGATGGTAATATGCTTTCAGACCGCTCACTCTCTAAACATTCCCTATCAGCATCTTTGCCTTTGCGGATGATGTCACCCACCTAGAAGTATGCCTCTGGGAGTGCTGTGTTCAGTAATCTCGGTAGCGCATTCTGTAAATGTGTAATGCTGTAGTGTGTTAGAGTAGGTAGGTGTGTAACTCCCGGCCCTTCCAAGTGTGTGTGTGTGTGTTTCCAGCTGCCTGGGGACACAGTAATGCTTTTAGATGCCTCACAACACATACATTCCCTATCGGCATCTTTGCCTTTGCGGATGATGTCACCCACCTAGAAGTATGCCTCTGGGAGTGCTGTGTTCAGTAATCTCGGTAGCGCATTCTGTAAATGCGTAATGCTGTAGTGTGTTAGAATAGGTAGGTGTGTGTTCAACTCTCCGCCCTTCCAAGTGTGTGTGTGTTTCCAGCTGCCTGGGGACACAGTAAAACTTTTAGATGCCTCACAACACATACATTCCCTATCGGCGTCTTTGCCTTTGCGGATGATGTCACCCACCTAGAAGTATGCCTCTGGGAGTGCTATGTTCTGTAATCTCGGTAGCGCATTCTGTAAATGCGTAATGCTGTAGTGTGTTAGAGTAGGTAGGTGTGTGTTCAACTCCCGGCCCTTCCAAGTGTGTGTGTGTGTTTGTGTGTTTCCAGCTGCCTAGGGACACAGTAATGCTTTTAGATGCCTCATAACACATACATTCCCTATCAGCGTCTTTGCCTTTGTGGATGATGTCACCCACCTAGAAGTATGCCTCTGGGAGTGCTGTGTTCAGTAATCTCGGTAGTGTGTTCTGTAAATGTGTAATGCTGTAGTGTGTTAGAGTAGGTAGGTGTGTGTTCAACTCCCGGCTCTTCCAAGTGTGTGTGTGTGTGTGTGTGTGTGTGTGTGTGTTTCCAGCTGCCTGGAGATGCAGTAATGCTTTTAGATGCCTCACAACACATACATTCCCTATCGGCGTCTTTGCCTTTGCGGATGATGTCACCCACCTAGAAGTATGCCTCTGGGAGTGCTGTGTTCAGTAGTCTCAGTAGCGCATTCTATAAATGCGTCATGCTGTAGTGTGATAGGGTAGTTAGGTGTAAGTTTGATTCCCAGGCCTGCCAGATGTGTGTGTGTGTGCATGCTCCCGTCCGCCTGGGGACTCAGGTTATGTTTTTAGATGCTTCGCAACACAGATGTATCCTGCTGACGTCTTTGTCTTTGCGGATGTTGACACGCACCTAGTAGAATGCCTGTGTGTCTGCTGTGTTTAGTAATCTCGGTAGCGTGTTCTGTAAATGCGTCATGCTGTAGTGTGATAGGGTAGTCATGTGTAGGTTCGATTACCAGACCTGCCACATGTGTGTGTGTGTGTGTGTATGTCTGTATCTCTCTCTCTCTATATATATATATATATATATATATATATATATATATATATAAAATCTATTTTCTGCCCATAACTCTGCTCTTGCATGGACAGCTGACTGTTTCATGTATCGCATATTTGCATAGCTTTCACATACCAATGGGGTATGTTGCAACTCCCAACATTGTCCATGCAACGTCCGTGTTAAGGGCGGTGTTACACGCCTTACAGGCGTTTGCTGTATATCTTGGCAGACATCTATCCTTGCTGTACTCTCACTGTACTCAGACACGTCGGAGGCTTCATGTATCATGGCCTAGTTTTGATGTGTGTATGTCTATTTGTGCTGTGTGCATGGCTCTGGGTATGTCCCACTATCATCATTTGTAAAGGTGACAGCCCTATAGGTTCTTCATGTAGACTGCTGTGTCATTTGACATGTCAGCACATACCTGCGGACAGTACTGCACGTCCTACTGCAGCGCATTTCATACCTTCTGCGTTATCTTGCAGTCGATATTGCTGTTTCCTCACACATGAATCTGTTTCTGTTCATACCACTCCACCTCCTAGAGCACGTTGCTGGACAAGGCCTTATCTGATAGTGGGACACATAGGGGCAGTATTGACATGTTGCTCTTACAAACGTAGATAGTTGACACAATAATAGGTTTTGCATTAGTACGGCTTTTCTGTCGGATTTGGTGTCTTACTCACATGTTTGTCATTATTTCATGTCTTCAGTTATCATGAAAGTGCCAGAATGTTACTGTTGTTACGTGGGACACACCAAACATATGAGGCAGAACTCTGCACATTCTGCGTAAATCTGTACAGTTGCGGAGTATGTTTCTGTAACAAAATATCAACTTTCTGACACCAATACACACACTGTATGGTGGCATCACAGGCCACATGCCATTACATTTATATTGCAGGACACACCCACCCAGACAGTTGTATTCCTCACACAGGCCAACAGCTGCTTATCCACACTAATTGGTCTATCATGTACTGTATGTGTGTGCCGGTATTTGCGCTTTCCGTCAGTGGCAGAGCTCACGTACATGTCTGGGGGACTGGACATTGTTACAGTGACACTGCATGACACCCTGAGGGACACATTACTTTTGTATCTATTAACCTTCCACATTGACATTCACAGGGCATACGTTGTCATTCACATTTGTCGGAGTACATGCGTGTGTCTTGTACATGTTTTCTCATTTGTCCTGATGTCTTTCTTCTCACCTGTCCACCTAGTATCACTAGTTCTGTACATGTATTTTAGACAGGTTACCTTCATACCCCTAACCTGTACACATTATGGGTAAACGCCCTGACGTTTGACCTTGTTACATTTGTCATAGTGATGTGCCTTTCTCGTAAATTGCTGGCAAGGCATTACGGACTGTGCGGTAGATAATAGTGACTGACATTTCCATTACATGATTAGTAACACTCATAACATCCATATTCATGGGTACGCCAGTATTCTCACAACGTTCTGACTTTGTCTGAGGTATATCTAATATATTCCCTATTTATATTTCATGTACTATGCCTTAGTGCAGCTGTGTTATTCTGACAGTTTGCCAGTTATGGGTACCATCTTGGTCGTACGCATGTCCATCCATGATAATCGCCTACATGACACTGATATAGGGCCCTACATATTGCCAAAATGGTTTCCGCAATATCCAGTGGATGGTTTGCCCCATTATTGAGAATATAGGCATGTGCTATACCCACATCACTCCCACGGGGCGGGCCTACGAAGTCCCTGCCAAACAACACCTAGGCCCATTTCTGCATACCCATGATTCCCATACCTGACAACCCTCTACAGTACCCATTACGCATGTTTAATGTGTGTGGTACTGAAGTGTGGAGACACTTATATGCACTCCCCACTCTCCGGATATCAGTTCGTACGTCATACATTCTACCGACACATGCGTCGTCACCCTTGCACCTGATACTGTTGCATGTACAGCTGTTTCGTATTTGCTGTGGTCACTTATTTTGCGTCAATGTCGGTTGACACTACATAAGATTCAATTTTTGGAGTCCTGCAATGGACACCTATCTGCATGTTTAAAGTGTAGAACTTGCTGGACTGTCACTTTCTGGCCAATGGTTTGGAATTCTGCGGTTTATTCACCTTTCCTGCATGTCTGTTTGTCTACCCATATTAGATATAACGTTGCCTATTTATGTACATATGTCATATCTACGGGATTTAAGTCTGTTGTGTATACATATATACATGTACAATCCTCATTTCATAACTTGCTTTGGTTTACGTCTGTGGATTATGTGTATACACATATATCTATATCCATACCATACCTTTCCACTATACAGATTTTCGCAGAGTGTACAGCTGCTTGCCCCTTTATCTTCGCTGTGTTTTACATAAACCTGTGTCTATCTGGCAATGTCATGGCATTTCATTTGAGACTTACAGTAGGGATTTCTGGCAAGCAGTTCAGGTTACGACTGCATACCCTTCAGAGAATCCATGCTACTGACGCACTCGTTATTCTATCCACTTTCTATGTTTGTTCTGGCACATATCTGGTGTTTGTCCCTATTTGTACCGGTAGTTAGCTTGGCTTTGTCCGGTTTCATACTTTACGAGGTTAACAGGTTTGAGCCATGTATAACTAACATGGGGGAAACAGCATTCATTTACTATGCTGTGAGCGGATCACACATGCACAGGCGCACTTGCATTTCCTTATTGTGGGTTACGCGCAGGCCCGCATGCATATCCTTATTGTGGGTTATATATGTTTACTAAGTCTTTCTGCTTACGTGGGCTTTATTACTTGTGACAGTACCAGTAATTATCTGTAATACGGTTAACAGACGTTTGCGAAACACACGTTCACCTTTACATATTTAACTGTCTGTACAGCACAGACGCATTCATTACACTTTCACATTATATGTGCTGTAGTCGTTGTTCAACCGGGACTGCATTCACGTTGGCCGGATGCTGTAACCACTATACGTTTGGTGTTCTGACTCAATTATATGCATACCCATAGTACATAGCTACATTAACATATGCCTCACCGCTTCACTTATGTCCCAGGCATCCATTCTCCTGCTGGGAAAAATGCGGTACTGTATGTTACACATTCCCTATTCCCTACTGCTCTGGACCCACGCTGCATATTTCATCACTGCAGGGATATTCAGAACCCAAAGGCTTATAGTCCTGACACATACAGGTCTTTAATTGTCAGGGTGTTCATGTGGTGATCTGGGTTTAGGCTTGTCCGCCTGGTGAACGGAACTGCCCTGACCATGTTCAAATGTCAGACAAAGCACATGGACAGGGTTTGTCCATTTTAAACATTTAATCTGTGTTTACAGACACAGGTGTTTGGGCACCTGTCAGCAGCTTATGATGTTGGCAATACATAATATGGGTGGGGGCGGTTACGATACATAATCCACGGTGAGTGGTGTTCCCATTCACATTTGACTATTTCCTGTATTCATTCTTACGAGGGTTATTATTTTGCACACGACTTACCTATGAATTAACTACGGGTATGCAGTAGTACAGTCCACATATGTGACGGCTTGTTACAGTATATATGTTAGGACCTCTGTAATACTGGGGACTCCCCCACATCCTTCACAACATTTCCTGCTTATGTACATACTATTATTCCGTGAACTTTCGAAGCTTGTGAGAGCAGTAATTACATCTGTCCCTATTTGTCCATCCATCCTTTTAGGCTTTGTCCAGGTTTTGTTGCTGTAATAGGTTGAGAGGTGGTGTCGGTATGTGATTGAGTTGAATATATACTGTCAATAATTCAGTGGGGAGTAGGGTTACCACTTGTTCCTCTTTGCGAGGGGAGGTCCCACTTTGGACAGTTGTGTCCTGCGACGACACCTAAAACATGGCAAATGTCCTGTGATTTTAAGACAATAATATATTTCTTCATTTCTGTACTAGTTGCATGATACAGATATTTTGTATCTGGTACATATAACTATTATTTGGGATAGCATAAGCTATTCAAATGCTATGGCATTAGCTTTTATCTTGGCATACACATGTAATTCTGTACTTGGCACAGGCCGGGGGTATGTTTTATCCTGCAAATTCTCACATTTCTACAAGGGATGTCCCACCTTGGCCATCGGAACAGGTGGCAACCCTAGTGGGGTGACCTGCATGGTGGACAGCTGTTCCATCCTGCATAGTATGAATTGCATGTCTGTGTAGAAACTGAACAGTGCCGTGACTACACATACATGTTTTGTCCAGATGTGTACAGTAATGGACACCGGGGCGTGTAAGCAACTCTGAGGTTTCAACAGGTTACTTATCCCATGCGGGATGTACATACATTTTGCCGTAACATTAATGCGCGGGCATTTGGATTTATGTACCTGTGATGGGATGTTTACAAACGTGGGATACATATTTGCAATCCGAACACTGCCTAGGATGATACTTCCTACTACATATGGGGAATACCTGCTATGTGTAGGTGTATGGATGTGCAAGGCTGGTAGCTGGATTTGGTGGACATTCGGACATGGGTGCGGGTTATGTGCTATACAGGGGTTGTTGTGTATTGCATTTGCATGCATGGGTTCTACTTTTGGATATCCCGGTTCCGCATATAGCATCCTATGTGTATGTGACGGTTACATTCCTGTTGATGTGTATAGCACATTTTAATATACATATGTTTGTGTGTGTTTGGTATACGATATTGACTGTCAGGTTTCTTTATGGTTGTTATATAGCCACAACTGCCCTGCTGTGTACTATCACTACCACTGTGGGACTGCTTGTGACCATACCCATGGGGCTAGATGTGTGTATTGGCGGTGCGCTGACATGATGCGCTTCACTTCCACTGGGTATAACTTCTGACAGTGCAGTACATTACGGACACACGATTTTAAATGTCATTTGTTCCATGGACGGAAACTCATATTATGTTGCGTGCATTTCTGTTTGGTTCTCCATTTTGTGTGACCAGGAACTGTCTTGCATGCTTTGCATACGTTTCATTATCCACGGACACTGATAGGTGCAATTACTATTGCAGGCAGGCTATAATATTCAGCAGTTTAGGTTGCTCATCGCCAGCCGACATTGACACGCCTCCGGGCACAGCTTAGTAACGCCCCATGCACTCGCGCATGAGTCCTATGCACGTGGATGTGGTATCGGCGCACCTTCATTAATATGCATATGGCGCTACTACACCATTTATACGCCGCACGGCCGGCGCAGGCCTTACACCAGCCTTGCGCCGAACTTCATGAATCCATGGGCAAATCTAAACCAACTGTACTTGAAGTATTGAATATTATAAAAGAGGTAATCAACTGGAAGATGGATATTTAGAAAAGGGAAAGAGCAAATTACATATAAATAAATGGAATTTGTAAGAACAATGCATGCAGAATAATGTTAAGAAGGAGGAGAAAGGTTTAAGAGAGGGCATTAATTAAGTGATTTATGTAATGTTGGACTGAAAAACAACTGTTGCATAGAAAGAAAACATGTGGGAACAGATTCTGAAAGACTTTGTCTCAGACTGACTTAGACAAGAAGTCTTTCGGAATTTGCACCCCCCCTCCCAGTGTCAGCCTGTTTATAGATGGACATTAAACTGAAGTAAGTCACTTATATGGAAGACAAGTATTTCAGAATCAGGGTAGACTTACACTGGCAAGAGTTGCTTACACTGAGAGCAAGTCTTTTGGTATCAGGCCCATAAAATATAAGGTGTGTAAACAGAAAAAATGTTAATATGGTTTGTTTGTTTCTCTATTAATTTATTTTTGCCTATGTCTTAAATGATAATTTATTATTATTTTTTACTTATTTGACATTTGTTAACCGGGTTAATGCAACTGAGACAAAAACCCATTTTCAGTGGAGTCCGAGTAGAAAAGCTTCAGTACAATGAAAGCAATTATTTAAGATACAAAATAAACAGTAAGAGGCTGATAACATGACGGAAACAAAGATGAGACATAAGTTGCTACATAGCATGGCAGATACAATGAAATACAAAACTGAAACATAACTTAAGATATATGTTAAAACAAAATGAACAATCTGGAATCCAACAATATAAATCTGTATCAGCTAGCCAAGCCAAGTAATTCCAGGAGACCGGATCCAACCACGTATCAGGCGTTTATTCAAACAGTATAAAATAAAATAACAATAAAAGTTAAGCGCTTTCATCAAAAATAAAATGACTTCATCAGAACATTGTATCTAAAAACATTTGCCCTTAAATAGTTTAAAAAATATAAAGGCAGTTGTGGGAGAAAAAGAAGTGAAATGGCAGATACGACTTAATGCAGCCACACTACCAGGACTTAATGAAGTGATACCTACAAAACCCCTTATAAGGACGTAGCACATAAATCAATACCTCAACACAAAATAGCAATGAAAACATATATAATACATCAAATTGTAAACTAAATAATGAAATCTATTTATACATATGGTACAACATAAACCTGAGGAACAATATACTTTGTTTTAGTACTTCATCTAATGTGCAAACACAAATGGACGTGAAGTGTATATCTGTTTAAGATAAGGCTGCACTTAATTGAATAATTGATGTTAAAGGCGGGTTTTTAAACTATTTAAGGGCAAATGTTTTTAGATACAATGTTCTGATGAAGTCATTTTATTTTTGATGAAAGCGCTTAACTTTTATTGTTATTTTATTTTATAGTGTTTGAATAAACGCCTGATACGTGGTTGGATCCGGTCTCCTGGAATTACTTGGCTTGGCTAGCTGATACAGATTTAAGATATATGTTGTTAACATATCATGGAAGAAATACAAGACTGAAACATAAATTTTTTACATGGATTGTACCAGTGAATGAAACATAACTTGTAATACAGGTTGATATATCACATATTTGAGTGAAACAGAGGTGCTCCATAATTGAGAATTCATGAGAGTTAGAGCTCTAAAAGAAATAAAAAATTGTATTAGAAGTAAAGGGGGGGGGGGGGTTATGGAGGGTCCTGGCAGGGGCAGAGCCATGAGTTAGACAGGGAGTTTTTTAGCTCTTTTTTAATTGACTTATGTGTGTGATGTCTCGCACATTAAGAGGGAGTTTGCTCCAGGCTTGAGATACAGAGCATTGCCAATGGTTTTACTGGACTTGTACATATCTAGGAGATGTTGGTCAGAGCTTTGGAGCGACTGATTTGGGATGTAGTAAAATACTAGAGAAGAGAGTGAGGGGCAGGCGATGGGTTTGTTGAGTACGGAGTGTGTTATGTGTAGGTGTGAAAGTAGTAGTTGGGGGAATTCTAGACACTGTAGCCTCTTTAGTGCAAGGGAGTGGTGTGAGGTGTATGGTTGGTTTGTGGCAAATCTTGCAATTTTGCTATAAGTCTATTCAAGCTTGGCAATTAATGTGGATTGTAAGTTTGTTTGGACTGAAGAGGCACAGAGTAGGCTGGGTAGGAGGAATGTCTGAGCCAGAGAAAGTTTAGAGTCTGAAGTAAGGAATTTTTTGTTCCTATAAAATAAACCCAATTTGTGTGACTTTTTTTGATACATTGTTGAATGTGAAGGTCAAATTTTAATTGATTGTCAATTATGGTACCAAGAAGCTTTATGTGGGATTCTACTTTAATGATTGTGTTATTAAGTGATGAAATGGTAAAGGTGGCTTTGTGATGAGTGAATGATTTTGGAAGGAAGAGAAGTTTTTTTTGGATTTAAGATGAGCTATTTTTCTGTAAGCCATCTTTCAACAAAAATAAATGATTTTTGGGTAAGTGTGTGAAGTTGAGAGACATTGTCAGTGTGGCAGAGATGAGTAGAGTCATTTGCATCCTGAACAAGAGAGGAGTGGCTCTGCAGGATGTGTGTATTAAAGGTGTTAAGAGATCTTTTCCTTTAACATTGCACTCATTGTGTAAGTGCCTTCAGATTTTGTAAAATATAGTAGAATATGCTATGAAGTGGATGCCAACACATCTGATACAATCTGACATGGGTCAGAGGTAGATTTCCATAATTCTTTGTTGTGGTAAGGACTGCTAGCTTTATGTATTTTTCTAAGTAGGTGTAGAATTCCTCAGTGAAGCATGCTGCTGTAGCAAGGTCAGGGTGGAGTACTCATACGTGAATTTTGATGTTTTGACATAGAGTGGGATGAGCCTGAAATTTCTGTAGTCCTTAAATTCAGTAGGTTTGCCGTAGGGGCTAAAGGAGAAGATCACAATTGTGTGTGAACTCAAATCACTTGGGACAGAGATGCCAGAGGAATAGTACAAGAGGCAGCCATATTTGTAAAAAGCAGGAAAATTGTATCTTGTTTGTTTACCAATTGTTTAAGGGAATTTCTGTTTATTAAGTCTAGGAATTTTTGTGCATATCCTACATTGGAGGTAGAATAACTGCTTATATTTACTTAAAAGGAGTTCAAGCACCCACAATAATGGAACTTTGCCAAAATGGAGATTATTTAAAACATAGAGGAATCATACGTGGTCATCAGAGGACAAAGAATTTGTAATGTAACAAGCTGGTAGTTGACAATCCTATCTAAAATGATCTGTAGTTCAATAAATTCATTTTATGGGTCCTCAAGGATCTGCCTGGAGGTAATATGTTCCTTGACAAATATGAAGCCTTCTACAGCTGCCACTGAATCTGAAGACATAAAAACTCTGGTATAGAGTGCAGTGGTCTCTAGGTTTAAACCAAGTCTCTTTAACTGCAGACATGGATATTTCCTTAATGCTGAAGTACCTCAAGATCAGACAAGTAATTATTTAGACTTCTGGCTTTAAGGAGACACCTTAATGTGGTCCAATTTGGGGATTGATATGTCAGTTATATCGGAATGCCAATCAGCTGGACCATGCTTAAAAATGGCACTGGGAGGGCAGCAATGGCTTTAGCCATTATATGGAAACCTTGAAATGAGAGATGCAGGCCATCTTTAATGAAACAAGCTAAACTTTAAGCATCTCTTCCCATGCTGATATATACTAGATCCCTGAAATAACATCTACTTTACAAATTATTGAAACCAATTGCCTTTTCTTTGTATCTAGGCATCATCTGAGGTGAAGGAAGGATTCCGCTAAGTTCCAGTGTCTTAACTGCATTTATAATAGTGCATGGAAAGTTCTGATATGTCTCTCTGCAGGTCTTTCAGGGTTTTATGTCTCAAGTCACTCATTCCCACATGTACCATTACTATGCAGTAGATGTATTTGTCAGAATGTAGTATTGTTAGGGCCATTGCATCATTCAAGATACTGGCACCTGAAAAATAACTTTTTGTAGTGCTTTCTTGTCGACCCTTGTGAGTGGAGTGAGTGTGGTGCACAATAAAATCATGGAAGTGATAAATACTTTGTTGTTTATCACACTATTCTCTTTGTGATGTTTTTTCATTGGTGCTCTTTGAAGATCTTAACTAGCATTGTATGATGCAGATTTATGGTACTTGACATACTGATATTATCTAAAAAAAAATAATTAATAAGAAGAAGTGATTACAGAGTTTTTTATTTGGATAAATGTAGGCTTGCAGTTTTCAACATTTTTCACAAAACTTGCAATATTGTCAGCACTTTATAACTGTTCATGAATGTGATTACTACTGTTTATCTAAGCAAAGTCAAACCTTATTTTTCAAATCTCAGAAGGAATTGTTTGGCTTCTCTATATCATTTCGAATATGTTTGCTGTGTATATTCAACGAAGCATAGATCTCAGCTTCTTAATGCAAGAATTGTGGATAAAGCCAACATAATGGGGGACAAAGGCCTAAAATCAGAGACAGGATTTAATAATTGCTCTTATAAACCTACAAAGTTGTTAGAATACCAAGTTTTGCATTGACATGCATTTTAGAAGGATATGAGGTCTGACACACAGATATCTGCCATTATTTAGTGACTTCAATCCTCAGATTTCCCAGAAAACCAAAGTTTTATAGGGAGTAGTACAAAGATATGAGGCAAAAATCTGGGTATTCTTCAAAAATCTAAATGGTTGAAAGGTATGTCATGAAGTGTCATAACTCATTTTACTTTTCTGGTACCCTAATTCTGGCTTACCTCAAGCCACCAGGTCCTTAGCAATGACACCATCATATGCTCAGCTTTCTCCTCTGAGAGAGTGGTGAGGGCTGCATACTAAAGACTTCTGGTAACTGTCATTTCATTAGATGTGTTTCTTTCCCTGCCTACATTCCTCCAGATACATGATATGCAATAATTTTAATGTGGGTAATACATGCTTTTACATGCACACCCAATGTAGATGAATGTTAGCACTTGTTTTGAGTGAACCTGTACACCGATCCCCTTCAGCAGGGAGCGACCATGCAAAGCAAAACTTGACCCTTCTAAGAAACAACAGTTGGCTTTCTGTCACTCACTCCTGTCTTATTTCTCTCTTGATGGTCTACAACTCACAACTCAGGCCCAAACTTGAGTCTCTGGTGCCATAGATAACAGTCATCTGTCTGAACCCCCCCCCCCAAAAAAAAAAGGTTGACTATAATTTTAACATTTTTGTTGATTTTTTTTTTTGAAAACTGCCAGTGTTATGATGTGCTTAATTTATAAGACATGACCTAAAACTTTAATGGTTTTCAATACTTCTACCAAAGGAATATAAAACAGTTGTTTTCACTAACTCCTTATAAATTTTGACAGCAGCCACTTTTCATATGGTATTCATTTCTTCAGCTGAAAGAGGTGTGCTCAAATGACACAAAATTGAGCAATGTGTTTTGAAAATGTTACCTTTCTCCAAATCACCAACAGTGGAGACAACACAATAGTTGAGTTTTTGTACATAAATCATGGATTTCATTTTCTCTGAACAATAGCAACTCTGGAGATTATTTTGTGGACGCTTACTTCTTTGATAAAACACTAATTTAAAACAATGCTTTGTGTTATTGTGATCTACATTTTGTAAATTTTGTACAGAATGTTTATTATTTTAAAGTTATTTTCAGATTCAAACAAAAAATAACTGTTTCCTCACATTTTATGCCCTTTGGCTTTTTTCTTTCTGTCTTTTTAAAATTTTTTTATTTATATATATTTTTTTTTTGGGTGGGGCGCATTCATTAAGAGAAATAAGTTTTGTAGTGCTGGTAAATAACAATATGCCATCATTTCTGAGAACTTTTTTATGAAAGCTACAGCTATTTTTTAAATCTAGGATATGATGTATTGTTTGTATCCACAAATGAGATATACCGATGAAGATAAATATGCCTTGCTGCCATGTGGCTCGAGACATTGATACACAGCCCACAAAGCATGACAGAGAATCAATACAAAACTACATTGTCATAGAGCTAAAATATTATCAAATGTGTGTTTGGACTAATGTAGGCCCACATCAGATGACTAGATTCATTTGTTGGCATACTACAGTATGTTTTGAAGATCTGCAGCAAGATATTTGTTCTTTGTGCAGTTTTGCAAAACATGGTCATACACAGACAGCTAGTGCAGTTGTTTGCTATCAGAAGACCATACACATCAGAGCCAGTGGTAAAGGAAATACTGGTAGAGGTGCTGTTGGAGTAA
The DNA here is from genome assembly GCF_019279795.1 of Protopterus annectens. Classification (NCBI taxonomy): domain Eukaryota; kingdom Metazoa; phylum Chordata; order Ceratodontiformes; family Protopteridae; genus Protopterus; species Protopterus annectens. The sequence continues at coordinate 421,642,779 of NC_056731.1, forward strand.
CTGGTTGCAGGAAAGACCATGTAAGACAGAGGCAAGTGCAATACATTGTAACACTGGTGAAAAGAGGTCATCCGTTTCACAAACATGGTCTATATTAGACGCAACAATGATTAAAAATGATGCATGCAATACTATACCCAGGCAGACCTCTCAACTGTCTCACTTTGCAGGAACTTTTCTATTTTAAGGCTGATTTATCCCTGCACACAGTGTATCAATTTTTGGAGGTATGTCCCTATGTTCAGGCTTGATTTAGACCTACACAGCATTTTCTGGATCCTCCTGTCTAGTACACAGGAAACTACACTACATGACTAACATACTAGTGGCAACAATAATGTAAAGAAAGAGGGCACACATCTTACATCTCTCCTTTTTCAGAAACAATAATAAATGACCTTGTTTAGTAGGATTTGCAATACAGTTCATTAAAGTATATATATTTTATACTGTTTCTCTGATATTACGTTTATATTTTTCAATCATTTTGTGAATGTTTTTAAACGTGTTTCTGAGTAGTGTCCCACATTCTTACTGGAAACAGGAAAACTTATGTGCTGCTTGGTATTCAAAATGTTTTGCTAATTAAATGTCCAATTTGTTTGCTGGATCTTCCTACTTTTAAGGGAATTTGTTCCTATTCTCAATGTCAGCAGGTTGAGAGGTATGCACCCAGGCTATGCTGCTGTGTACACTGACTGGTCATACTGTACATTATACATCATCTATCCCTATAGTACAGATGTGAGGGCAAGGATCAGATGTCATCATATGCAGAGGAGGGGAAACAGCATAGTTACAGGAATCTGCAATGGGCATAATGTTGATGGTTATCTAAGGATGTAGAACAGTATGTGTGTGAGCTGGCTAATGCAATCGGGTGACATGGGTATACTTTATAGGGAAGGAATTGTGCTTCTTGAGAGAGGTAGGTGTCTAGTAATATTGTGGTGGTTGTTTAGAATGGATTTCAAAGGACAAAGCTCCTGCAGATGTGGTTGCACTGTTATTGTGTGTGTGTGTGTACCCACGCTTATGTGTATGCATGTGTATATGTATCTCTTTGACAGGCATTGTGAGTCCTACGGTGGAAAGGATGCAGATTTCTAAGGAATGGCAGTGGTGCTAACTCCTGCAGGCAAGGGCAAAGGTGAACCATGACCCTATGCCTGCCTGGTCATGCCATGCATATCACTTCTATGTACTCCATATCTGCACTGGCAGTCATGTCATGCTTTACAGGCACATCTCCAGTAGGTGGTGTAATGAAGGAAGCAGTATGGAAATGTGTCCAGCTTATGGTGGGGTGTGTACCCACAGAGGAAGTGTAAAGCAGCAGCTAGGGAATGACATCGGTACTGAAACAGACTTAGGGAGGCAGTAAAGCACTCTGGTACTTGTCCAAAACACCACTCTTGTGATCCAGACATTGAAAATCCACACATGGGTCATAACAATGGCTGCACATTATGCTGATTATTTTTAGCATAGTTATGGTACATCTTCCTGTACATGGATGACTGCCCTGGACATCTGTTGTATAATCTCTACAATAACATCCATGTCAGGCAATGATTGGAAGGCAAGGTGATGATGCCCACCATCCCACTCCTCCAACCCTCTATCACCATGCTCAGTGGAGAAAACATCGTCCATTACAAGGTCATAGACAGGGCGGGGCAATGGTATTCCCTGAGTAAGGTTGTCTGGCATAGCCTCTCTTTGCACAGGCTTTGGAGAAGTGGGGTGGGTTCCACAAGCAACATAGCTGTGTCACTGGATGAGGGTGGTATTGTGCTATCCATAGTTTCCATTGCTGGAACTGGCACTGTTCCCTCTGACTATGCTGTTGTAAAGCCACCATCCCCATTACTGTTTGATGCATCACCAACATTACACAAGTCTTGTTCCATTGTGGAGGACCCCCCATGACAGTAGCACCTGTAAAAGCAGACAGAAAAACAACCATTTGAACCACATAACAATCACATTAGGCTGTGATGCATCAATCGTGCAGGTAACAGCAATGAAAGAATGTGAATAAACATAGCTTGCATGTTTTGCTTACATGGCTGCATCCCATATCTGTCTGTAGAACAGCTTTATTACTGTTGAGCAAGCATGAGCTTTACAGGTCAGGTGTGCCCCTAAATCATGTTACTGACTTAAGGCTGTGGTAAAACCATAGGTATGCATGTATATTTTACAGTGTCTGCATGTTTAGTACAGTGCATATTTCTTCCACCACAATCATAACACAATGGTTGGACACTATATTGTGGCACTTGGGTCTGTTGCATTGCTCTGCTGGTAAATTATGCTTACCACATGATACCCATGATATGCATCAATAAGAATCTGCTACCATTTCCCCTCTAGATAGCGATCTGTGAAATGTCCATGGCTTCCAAAGGTGATGAGTACAGAAGGACTCCTGTATGGATCAGTAAACAAACTAAAATCTTTCATATACTTCCTGTACAGGGACCACTGGGAGTGCCTGCTGGGGATAACTATGGGGCCACAGTTCAAAGCAGATGCATAAAATGGCTTGCATTGCAGTTAATTATTTTTAACTATTACAGAGATCTTTTCTTGGCATTGTGTGTCACATTCTGTCCCTCCCTACCATGAAGGATTCTCACTGGTGGTATGATGATGCTGACTGGGCTGACAGTGGGTGCTCCATCATCATCCCAGGTATCATCACCTATCTGGACCTGATTTTTTGCTTTTCTTCACTCTCATGGCAATAGTCTTATCCCTATAATGACAACAAAGCTTTCAGGTTAAAAAACCCTTTCTCAATGTATGACAACAGATATAGTTAAAAACGCCCATATAAATACAAAAAAGAAATCATGTGACCTGCAGCCATGGTCAGATGATCGACAATAATCTCACAAGTATAACTATTAATCAAAATGCATCTAAAATACATATCATAAAAATATCAGTTCCTAATTACATTATGTGCACAATAATAAAATAATATAGATCACTTCAATCTAGTTTGCTGTATTCTCGTTAAGATAGGTTTTAATGATACAGTTGCATTTAAACCAGGAGGTGTGTCAGCCGAGAGTCTCACTATCCACTCATATTCTCTAAGGTCTAGGAGATTTGACAAGTCTCCTCCCCTAATAGTTGCTGAAACACTATCAATCACCCTAAATTTAAAACAGTGCTTACTATCGTGAGTTAAAATATGCTTAAATAATGCATTATTCTCATTACAAAGTCTAATATTAGACTTATGCTCTGTAATTCTCTCTTTGAGTTTTCGTGTGGTTTTTCCCACATAAAACGATGGGCAAATCTCACACGTTGCCAGATAGACCACATGACTAGTAGTGCAAGTAGCATAACAATGGAAAGTATATATTTTTCTTGACACAGGATGTATGAAAGTATCAGACTTAATCAGTCCATTACTCTCATTCTTAAGTATATCCCCACAGCAGCTACAATTGTGGCAAGCATATGTGCCATATTTAGTTGTCACTTGTAAACCAAGTTTTACACTATTAAAATCTTTAAACCAAAGTATACTTTTTAATGTTCGCATATTTCTATAGGTAAAATGAGGTTTATCACCTACTATCAACTTGACGTCCTCTTGTGCTAACAACACCTTCCAATACTTGATTATTATATTCCTAATTGCATATGTCATGGAGTTAAACGTAGTAATGAACCTTAAGCTAGATTCATTATTTAGAGATCCTAAAGATTTTAATAGTGTAAAACTTGGTTTACAAGTGACAACTAAATATGGCACATATGCTTGCCACAATTGTAGCTGCTGTGGGGAGATACTTAAGAATGAGAGTAATGGACTGATTAAGTCTGATACTTTCATACATCCTGTGTCAAGAAAAATATATACTTTCCATTGTTATGCTACTTGCACTACTAGTCATGTGGTCTATCTGGCAACATGTGAGATTTGCCTATCGTTTTATGTGGGAAAAACCACACGAAAACTCAAAGAGAGAATTACAGAGCATAAGTCTAATATTAGACTTTGTAATGAGAATAATGCATTATTTAAGCATATTTTAACTCACGATAGTAAGCACTGTTTTAAATTTAGGGTGATTGATAGTGTTTCAGCAGCTATTAGGGGAGGAGACTTGTCAAATCTCCTAGACCTTAGAGAATATGAGTGGATAGTGAGACTCTCGGCTGACACACCTCCTGGTTTAAATGCAACTGTATCATTAAAACCTATCTTAACGAGAATACAGCAAACTAGATTGAAGTGATCTATATTATTTTATTATTGTGCACATAATGTAATTAGGAATTGATATTTTTATGATATGTATTTTAGATGCATTTTGATTAATAGTTATACTTGTGAGATTATTGTCGATCATCTGACCATGGCTGCAGGTCACATGATTTCTTTTTTGTATTTATATGGGCGTTTTTAACTATATCTGTTGTCATACATTGAGAAAGGGTTTTTTAACCTGAAAGCTTTGTTGTCATTATAAAGATTTTTCACTCAACTATTCTCGTTTCATTTGGATTTATCTTGGTTTATATCAGTGCTTTGCTTTGCCAATAGTCTTATCCCTGCCATTAAGACATAGTGCCCGGGTCAATCTACCATGTTTTTCTCTTGCACTCCTCTTTCCATCTCCCCTGCCTGTTCTCAGTTACAATTCGCATACCATGGGCTTACATCTGGCTGTCAGTTGATGTTTCATAGTGGTTGCCTTATGTTATGGAACATTATCGTTACCAGTTCTTGATATCCCATGTATATTAAGTTTGGACATTTGAGGTGGTCTCTCCATGGAAAGGAGGCTCCATGGTGTCATGTAGTGCACTGTCAGACAGTGTATGCTCCCTGTTGCTAACCTCCTATGAGCTGGACATATCAAGCTACTGAGGTTGTTCGACTCAGCTTCGTTGCCCTTTGTGGTCAGACTGTATGCAACTCATGCACTGCTCACATGCTGTACATATGGAGGGCCTGGTTTAGTGGTGTTTAGCCTTGACTTCTGTGGTACACATACTGATGTGTTACCTGTTTGTCTAGCATCTATGTTGCTTTTTTTTCTTACCATTGAATAGTTTACAGCGTTTTCCTCCTCCAGAGACCCTACTAATACCCAGTGTAGCACATATTACTAATAACTGCTTTTGGTTTTGTTTCTCTGCAATTATCACTGCCCTCCTTTTTATTTATTCTTTGTTATAGTTCTGTTCATTTACATTTATATTTTATGCAGTTTCCACCACAGCAGTGAAAGCGATGTGGCACAGGCATCCACATTCTGCACCTGCCTTGCTATCACCTGCTGAATCTCCAGCTCTCTCTAGGCTAACCTCTTTGCAGGGCAATTTAGGTCATCTACCAGGGGGTGACCTGAAGGGTTCCTTGATGCTTTCTTGTGATCTGTCTCTAGTGGTGGAATTTAAGCTTCCTATCAGTGGGTCACCATATTCACCAGGCAAGAGGTGGAAGACCAGAATTAGCCTTGTTGGACCAGAGGCTTGACCCAATACTAGCAGCCCACAATGTGTCCTTATCCCACTGGCAGAGCCGTGCAGCTGTCTGACCCTGACCAGTGGGTCAAGTGTGTCTCGGCCCAGTCATAAGGGCATCTCTGTATTCTGTAACCCCCCCCCCATTTGTGAAAACTCTTTGAATTACTCTAAACCTAAATTCATATAAAGAGCCTCCTTCCTCACTAATATGCTGACATGCTTGCAAAGTGTATTTGTACTTATTTTCCTTCTTATATCAGATTGGCGCTCGCACAACCCTATCTTTTAACTTTCTATTAATTTTGCTAACATAGAAATGTACATCTAGTACATGTATTTAAGAAGAAAAGTATTTTCTGAAATGCATGTTACAAAGTGTAGTAGGATGTGTAAATATTGCATCTTTACATATAGCATTGCAAAATGTACAATTGTAACAGGGAACAGTTTCCTTAGTCGCTACATTAATGTTATTACATATGCAAAACTATAACATAACTGTTGTCTTTAGCTTCTTTCTTTTTCAAAAAACTAATTTTGTTCCAGCATTAAAAATCTCTTTCAGCTCTGGTGCTGAACTAATAATGGACCAGTTGTTCAGTATATTTTTTATCTGATCTGTCCTTTGATTGTACTTCATGGTGAATCTAGTACTTCCATTACTATATGTTTTGTTAGAGTTATATATGCCACTGCATGTCAGGATAAGAATGGTCTACCTGGATCATTACATTCTAAAACAGTTTTCTCCTTATTTTATTTTAACAATCTCTTATCACAATTTCTGTGCACAAAGAATTCAGTTATATCATCTAATGCTTTAAAAATCCATATACATTGTGTGCAGTCTAATAACACATAGGAATTGGCTTTTGACAACACTGTTTTAGGTCTGCCTTAGATACATACTCTTAAAATGAAGGCATTTGTTAGACTGAACATATTTATTAAAAACAGAGGTGTCAATCAAACCTTAATTAACAGTGATCAATAGGTCTAAACAAGTTATACTATATACCAAGAAATTTAATTTGAATTTAAAAAACTAGTAGTTGTATGTAAATAAGTAATAAATTCATATATCACTGCTACTATTCGAGTGCATATCAGAAATATATAATCTACAGCATTTTCTAATACCCAGTATAGTCACTACACATATTCGTACCATAAACATGCATTATATATCAATACTGGCAAATGTATTGGCTATAGGGGTGCCCATAGCAACCCCTGACTTGTGATGGTAATACAGATCATCATTGTGACAACCTTTCACTGGATCAGTAATCAAGGAGCCTCAATCCTCACTACTGGCAACAGTGCGGGACATTCACTGGGAGGATAACAGGTACACACCCAATATTTCCAGATGCAATGCCTTGCATCATGTGCACTTTCCCTTAAGAGCACACAGAGACCACAGTCAGTCTGGGGCTAGTTTCTCCCTCTTTCTCCAGATCCCCCCTGGATTTAGGTCTGGGCTCTGGCTAGGCCATTCCAAAACTTTAATTTTCTTCTGGTGAAGCCATTCTTTTGTTGATTTGGAAGTATGCTTGGGGTCATTGTTGTGTGGAAAGGTGACATTCCTCTTCATCTATCGCTTTCTAGCAGATGCCTGAAGGTTTTGGGCCAAAAGTGACTGGTATTTGGAACTATTCATAATTCCCCTCCTCCTTGATGAAAGTTCCAGCTGAAGAAAAGCAAACCCAAAGCATGATACTGCCACCACTATGATTCACCATGGGGATAGTGTTCTTTTGCTGATGCAAAGTGTTTTTGCGCCAAATATACCTTTTGGAATTGTGGCCAAAAAGTTCAACCTTGGTCTCGTCAGACCATAACACATTTTCACACATGCTTTTGTTTTGTTTTGCAAATTTTAGCCAGGCCTGGATGTTTTTCTGTGTAAGAAAAGGCTTCCATCTAGTAACCCTACCCCATAGTTTAGACATATGGAGAATACAGGAGATTGTTGTCACATGTAGTTCACAACCAGTATTTGCCAGAAATTCCTGCAGCTCCTTCAGTGTTGCTGTAGGTCTTGTGGCAGCCTCCCTGACCAGTTTTTGTCTTGTCTTTTCATCAATTTTGTAGGGATGTCCAGTTCTTTGCAACATCGCTGTTGTCCCATATTTTCTCCATTTTTGATGACTGTCTTCACTGTATTCCATGGTATATCCAATGCTGTGGAAATTTTTGTACCTTCTCCTGAATGATACGTTTCAAGAATGAGATCCCTTTAATGCTTTGTAAGCTCTCTGCAAACCATGGCTTTTGCTGTAGCAGGCAACTGAGTAAATGTAAGGAAAAATCCTACTAGGACAGCTGAACTTTATTTGGGGTTAATCAGAGACTCTTTAATTGATGGCAGGTGTGTACCCAAGAAGACTGAATTTTGTAATTAAATCAAAAGGTGCAACAAAGTATTAGTTTAAGGGTGTGCACACTTATGCAACCAGCTTATTGTATGTCTTTTTTATTTTTTCATATTTTTCCCCTAACAGTTTTGTTTGGTTTTCATCTGGATTGTACAGGTTATAGGTCACATTATAAGTGGGAAAAGTTTGGAAATGATTTATTGTGGTATCATTTTTTATATCACAAAAACCTGGCATTTTAACATGGGTGTGTACACTCTTTTGTCCACTGTACTCATGACATACAGTTCTAATACATTTGTAACAAAAGCATCTTGTATAAATCATTTCAATATTCACTAATGACATATAATTATTTACAAAATTCCAGCTAGTTGTGCTGGAAGTATTTCCTTTCATTACATTTCATCCCACTTCAAAGAATAAAGCTAGTTTTTCAAGTGACCCTTAAGAAATGTTGCTTGAGTGGAATAAGACTATCTGGGAATATATTAACCCAGTCCCTGTCTTGAGATTCCAGCTGCCTTGGCATTGCTGTCCCCAGTACAGTGCTGCACTGTCCTATCATATGCCTGCAACCCTAGGCTCCACCAGAGTAATTTGGGATTTTGCTGGCTGGCTCCCTGTAGTCATTGATCCCCCTCAGACTCCTCCTGCCTCCTACTGCAAATAGTTAGCACCAGGGCCTCTCTATCGTGGTAAGGTTTCATCATGTTAACATGATAAGCTTGTGCTCCTCCCTCCTGCCTAGCAGTTTTACCATGTAGTTAACATCACTGACCTTCCTTACCACTTTGAAGGGTCCCTAAAAAGCTGCCTGCAGCTTGTTGTGTCTGGAAGAAATGAGAACCATGACCTGCTGCCCTACAACATACTCTCAGGCAAGAACATTCCTGGCATACCAAATCTTTTTTCTGCTGTTGGGCTTCTGCCAGTTATGAGTTCCCTGAGCCTTGTCCTGAGGTTTAGGACATACGCCTCAACAGACTTGTGAGATTCACACTATCCCTCCCACCCTTCATGATTCACATATAAAGGACCCCCTCACCCTATGCCAATACAGGAATTCAAAAGCTGAAAAATCTGTGAATTCACGGGGCATCTCTCTGTAAGCAAACAACAGATGTGGCAAATATTCGGCCCACTCCCTCTTAAACTGGTCTGCAAATGCCTGTAGCATGGTCTTTAGTGCAGAGTTTAACCTCTCCACTAGACCTTTAGTCTGGGGATGATTGGGTGGTCTTTAGGTGCTTTACCTCACAGTGCTTCCACAGACAAGCCAGCAAGGCTAACATGAAATTGGCACCTGTCTGTCAGTATTTCTTTTGGGAAACCTACCATGCTGAAAATCTGTAACAGAGCATTTTCCACCTTTTCGGTCTTAATGGAGGACAGAGCCACCACTTCAGGCTATCTGGTAGCATATCTACTACCACTAGGATATACCTCATCCCTGTGGAACTTGGGGTACTCAGAGGTCCCACAATATCCATAGCTACCCTCTGACATGGCTCCTCAGTCACAGGCATAGGCACCAAAGGAGCTTGGCCTTTTCTCCTGCCTTGCCTCTTTTTGGCACTGATCACAGGTCCTGTAGTATCCTGTTACATCCCTGGAAATTCCAGACCTATAAAAGTTCTGCGTAATATGTCTTGTGATATGATTTATGCTCATGTGACTTGCAAAGGGAATGTTATGGGCTATGGATAGAAGTGCCATACGGTAGGGTCTGGGCACTACTAACTGCTGTATTTGCTTCCCTTCTAGCCCTCCCTCAGGGGTCCATTCTCTATACGGTAACCCTTTTCACCAGTATACAGATTCCCCTTTTCCTTGAGAATCAGGCAACTCCCTGGCTACCTCCCTCAAGCCTTGTAATGTAGGATCTGAGAGCTGAGCCTGTCTCAACTCTCTCTCTTTGTAACCCTTCCCAGCTCCCACTCCACAGGAAGTCTGGTATCCTCTGGCAGCAGTGCCTCACTGTCAGCCTGGGTGCTACTGCCCTTGCAGTAACTCTGTCCATGAGAACATCAGTACCCACCAGCAGCTGTGGCCCACCTTCAGTTTCACTGCTGTTGGGTAGCTCCCGCTCTGAAGTAACCACCTCAACAGTCTTGGTTTCAAGTGTGTAGTCTCTTTGGGTCCCCCCAGCCTACCAGACCCACATGCCTGTTTCCATGCCTGACTGTGTGCACTCCATACACACAGGGTACTGCATTTTTTAAATCATTCCCTATCAGGACATCTGCAGGGATATCTTCAAACACACCTACTTGCTTGCTTTCTTTTCCACCCTCCCAGGGAAGGTGAAGTCTAACCAAAGTTACTTGGAATGGGGTCCCTCCTAAAGCTCAAACTGGAGTAGACTGCCCAAGCAAATACTGCTCCTTTTTAACCATTGCAGGCTTCACAATAGTTAGGTCAGAGGCTGTGTCTCTCTTAGCAGTGGCCTGTTTCCCATCTACTAAGATAAGATATAACCTCTTGTAGTAGTTTGGTACCCTTGTTGTCTCCAGACAACTTACCGCTGGCATTCTGTCATTCTGACTTACTAGCTCCCTTACCTTTTGTTCCCCAACTTGTCTCCATGGACATCTATATGCTACATGGCCCCACTGGTTATATTTAAAACATTGATCCCGGCCATGTACCTGAACTAGTGGCTTCCTCTGTTACTGGCAGACTCTATTGGGGCAGTGTAGGCTGCCCACCATGGCTTGCCTTATACCCATGTGCAGCACTAGGTATCCCTTTCCTATGCAGTGATGCCCTGCTTGCTAGGTATAGATCTCCCTTTTCCCCAACTCATCTATGGTGTTGCATTCTCTATCTGCCAACTAGATTCTCATGTCCTCAGGCAAAGTGCTAAGATCTTTATCCCTCAACAAATGGAATGCCAGCCCTTCAAAAGTGGTGACCTGATACCCACTCACCCACCTATGAAAATAAGTGCTAAACTCAGCAATATATTTGCACACACATCTGCCTTGCGTCTATGCACACAAAACTTTGTTCTATAAGCATCAGGCATTAGCTTAAAGTATTCCAATAAACAATTTTAACTGTATTATAATTTAACCAATCAGTGTCAGACAATTTATAAAAAGCAGTTACAGCTTTGCCATGGAGTAAGGGGGTCAGGAACCATACCCAGAGCCTTTGGTCAGAATTACACTGTTTACAAACCCTTTCACACATATGAATAAAACTATCAAAATTATCACCATCTGTAAATTGTGGAAGAAATTTACTGACCTTTATTGTTTCTGGGGTTCAGTCCCCATTACCTCCATGACCCTGGTGAAGAGTCAGTATCTCATTTTCATGTTGTCTCTGCCTCTCATTTTCTTCATCCTCCAAATGCTGTAGTTTCTCATTTTCTTCAGCCTCCAAACTCAGCAGTCTCTCTGCTGATGCTATTTCCAAATGTTTGGCCTCCAGTTCAAGTCTCTTTAACTCCATATGGATTTTTAAGTCCTCTGAGGAAAATTTGAACTGTCCATTTTCTGAGAGCTGTACATCCTAAGCCAGTCTGGTCATCTCCCTGGTTGCTGGTCTGGGATGCAGCTCTGGCTAAGGCTGCAAGCATTTCCTATTTAGTCTGGTTGGCATGCACTAGTCCTTTGGCTTGGAACATCTCAGCCAACTGGTTCCTTATCAGCTTGCCATAATCCTCTGCTGACATACTTGCTTAGTCTCCTTGACTAACTAAGCTAACAAAAAAATAAATAAATCCATTGTGATATGAAACTCTGAAGGTATACCATGTGGCTGATTTGAGAGTCCAAGCACCTTCTTTAGAGACCACTGTTTATAGGCTACAGGAGTTCAATATCCACACCATTGAATTCCAGTGTATGATGTGGTGATCCCAGCACTGCTAACCAAATAATATGTGATGTGGATATCCCACCATTGCTCACAAATGTGATGGTTCTCCATTGGACCAGTAATCAAGGAGCCTCAATGCTCACCACTGGCAACAGTGGAGGATGTTCACTGGGAGGATAACAGGTACACACCAAATATTTCCAGATGCAGCTCCCTGCATCAAGTGCAATTTCCCTTAAGAGCACACAGAGACAACATGTCAGTCTGGGGCTGGTTTCTCCCTCTTCCTCCAGATCCCCAGTAACACTCCCCACTGGTGCAGCTATAGAGTTGAGATCTCAGCTGAGTGACCAAGCCAAGACATTCTGTCCAAGCAGTGCTTTGCATCTGTCCAAGCAGTGCTTTGTGTCCCTGCCCAAGTAGCTGACACACATACTCTTTAAGGTTTAATTTACACATACAGACACACACACACACACACACACACACACACACACACACACACACACACACACACACACACACACACACGGGAAAGGCTGGCATAGGTTTACTAGCTATGCTCCCTTTTTCCCAGGCTATAAGGTAGTTTTCACTTCCACCAGTCACTCCTGCCAGCTACCACACAGGCCTTAACAAAGGGTGTCCAGTCTTACTGTGTAATATTAACATTAATACAAATGATAGTTTGAACAAGAACAAAGCTATTAGGAGTGGTCCACACTGTGTTACCAAATAAATATGCAAGTACTCTCAAAACTTAAATATCTCTACACAGATCAGCCACAATGAAAGGTTTAGATATATTTAATAATACATAATAAAAGAACAAGACAATACTAAATATATTCACAGTGACATCAGAGTTCAAACCCACAGGAAATATTTAAAATAACATTGCAGTACAGGTGCACACAAATAAAGAAAATCAAAATCTAAGCTAGCTTTACTATATTCCTGACTGTATCTAAGAGAATTATTCTAGTACCTTACTGTTAGAGCAAGGCAGATGTGTGGTGAATGGGTCTTTTTGTTGTCAGGTCCAAGATAGAATACAGAATCCTCTGTCTCACTAAGAGACTTCTCAAATTAATATCTAAAATATTACTGCTGGGATAGCTTACAGAATGACATAATTTCAGGCCAAAACCCCATTGCTAGAAGCTGGCAGCATTTAGTATCTACTTGTAAAAATATGGATTCACTAGACAATCTCGAAATACTGAAATGTTGAATTTCAGTATCTTGAAACTGAATAGTCGAACACCAAAATACCCAAACACCTAAAACCGTGAATAGCACAATCGCGACCATGCACACACACACACACACACACACACACACACACACACACACACACACACACACACACACGCACACACGCACACACACACACACACACACACACACACACACACACACACACAAACACACACACATATACAAACACACACACACACACACACACGCACACACGCACACACAGACACACACACACACACACACACACACACACCCATATACAACACACACACACACACACACACACACACACACACACACACACACACACACACACACACACACACACACACGCACACACAGACACACACCTACCTAACTACACTAAAACCAACAAAACAACACACACAAACACAACATAACACACACACAAAACTACCCTACCTATAAGGCATGTACTAGTCCTTTGGCTTGCAACATCTCAGCCAACTGGTTCATTATCAGCTTGCCATTATCCTCTGCTGGCATACTTGCTTACTCTACTTGACTAGCTAACAAAAAATAAATAAAACCATTGTGATATGAAACTCTGAAGGTCTTCCCCCCATAACCCCCCTACTTATATATACTAACTCTGAGGTTGCACTAAACACAAAAACACACAAAAAACACCACTACGTACACTCACACACACTAAAATCCCTAGCCAATACCCTTACACAATCACCACTTACCTGAAACCCCAGATAAATCCAAAAACTGCACCACACATCACAAAGGTGACACCACAATAGCAGATTTAACATTTCCGCACTCGACATACTGCAGTTTCACGTAACTGCACTTTCACATATTCAGTCTCGAAGTACTGTAATTCGACATTTCAGTGCTTCAAGATTCTCTGGTGTATCCAAAAATATACAGATGTGATTTTGTTCAGATCTTTGGAAGATGCTGAAAGTCATAAAACAATTGCATTACTTCATGCTTCAAAAGTAGCAATGAGTTCATTCCAAAGACAATACAGAAAGCTTCCTAGTACAGACTTTGTGTCTCTAGCTGCATTAAAAACTTGAAAGAGAGTCTCTTTATTGTGTAGTCTATAAAGTAATTTAATTTCAGATATTTTTCTAAAGTTTGCTGGACTGAGGTTAACCCTCCTGTTTCCTCTGGTAAGCATATACATTTAAACAGTTACAATAGTGCAGGTACATTTCTGTTCTCGTCCAGTAGGGCACACTGTGGATACAGTTTAAACACAGCACTTTGTAAATACCTTTTCAACACAAACATCTGTACAAAGCAGTTTGATATACAAATGACATACAGTTCTAATACTTTTGTAACACAATGATTTTGTATAAATCATTTGGATATTCACCAGTGACATATGATTATTTTTAAAATTCCCGCTAGCTATGCTGGCAGTATCTCCTTTTGTCACATTCATAATTAAAAACATTGTTAGACAATACTAAATCTAACAACATGCAAACAGTTTCAATAAACCTTGCAGTGAATGCACCAAAATTGACAAAGGATTTTCCCTTACCTACATTATTTGGGCAGTCCTGTAAACAAGGAATTAACATCTAATTTTACTAGAAATGTATAACATAAAGTATTAGCCCTTAAGTCCTTAAAATCACTTATGTCCTTTATATAACTCTTAACATCGAACAAATATGCTTTCAAGACACTTTTTAAGTATAGTGAGATGGGCTCAGTTATCTACTGACTCCCTAACACAATCAGTGGCTTCAGTTTTTCTTTGTGTACCTTAGGTAAACTGTATAAAATAGGTATTTCAGGTGCAATTGCATACTTAAAATCCTACACATCAAGTGATATTGCATTACCTATTTGTATGTCATATAAAACATTCTTAGTCAGAAAACATAATATTATCTGCATGAATTTTATTTATTTTTAAAAATGCACTAGAATCATTCAATGGTTTGTTGCACTTCAGTTATAAAAAGTTGTATCCATTACAATGGTTCCCCGTTTATCTACCTGCTTAATAATAATATTAGGATTTTCACATAGGAGATACAAAACTATATGTTGCTCATTTGTCAAGTTAAAAACTTGTTACTATGAACACTATTATATAAATCATTCATCTGATTCTCACACATCATATAAATAACTGGATGACTTACTGTAAAAATGCACTATTGCATTTTAAGCCAACGTTTTCTTTAAATGTACTACTTCTAAAAGCATTTTAATTTCAGATTTCTAACAAAAAGCCCAAGTTCCATAAGTATTTCACTTAGGTCACAATTACATGAAGGAACAAGTGCTAGTCCCTTTAATAACAAGACAACCTCAATATTAGATAATACATACTTGGATATATTTGCTATATATTTATCAGTCTCTAGTTTATATTGAAGAATCTACTTCTGCTGCAAGGATCCATATACTCATCCCTTCCTCTTCATCTGCTTTTGTTTAGGTTTTCGAAGGTCCTCACCTTTTCTGGGAGTTGTACCAGGACACATCATGGAGAGCACAAAAAACAAATTGACTCACTATTAGATACAATATCTTGTGGCATCATACCATTTTGCTCATTTTTCTGTTGATTAGTATTTAAAATGGACAGGTCATCAGATAAAATTCTTATTATGTTCGTATAAAGCAATGGCAATTCTATATTATATAAATCTCTAACAGCTTCACTGTATTTGGTATGAAGCCTTCGTAGCTGATGTTACAGATGATGATGTCAGAACCTGATAGGTTATTTTATATAAAGCCAACATTAAAACAAAAACAAGGTAGATTATGATCATTTTTACAAGTATTTTTATTAGTAGTATATAGTAAATTGTATATTTGCAACAGATTTTTTAAGATGTTTTTACTTTAAAATCTTTAGGATGGGCTGCGTTTAAGATTTTAAAAGTCTAACATAAATTGAATGTTATTGAATGAAATCTTATTAGATAATTAATTCATTGATAAGTTCAACATATATATATATATATATATATATATATATATATATATATGTGTATATATATATATATATATATATATATATATATATATATATATATGTGTGTGTGTGTGTGTATAGGCTGCTGCTATGTTATGATTTATGTACAACCGAAGAAGCACTGGTCTAGAAAGCTTTGTGTATTAAAGTTCATTCACAGTGGTGTAGTCTTCCTTGGCTTTGTTTTTTACACTCGTTTGTTTCCCTTAGAGTGGCAGTCAACCAGCACCCCTACCCTAGCCATCACCATGGAGCTGTCTGTCATGGCACCCCACCCTAGCTATCATCAATCTGCTCTCTGTCCTAATATCCCACCCCAGCCATTATCATGGTGTTCTCTGTTCTAGTACCCCACCCTAGCCATCATCATGGTGCTCTCTGTCCTTGTGTTTCACTTCCTTCTTCAGTTTGTACTCCATTCCTCTCCATCAGCAATTGTCCTCTCTCTGTCTGTGTTTGTCTCTCCTTTGTATTCCTCACCCCATTTGTGTCATCACCACCCCTGTCTATTATGGATGTTTGTCTAGCCCTGCTGCAGTCCATGTACCCTCTTTCCTGTTCACACTTTTTCCTTGATACCTGTCCCCCACCTTTCTTGGAAATATGAAAAAGTGGGCATCTGTGTCCCTCAAAAGGCATACCATTCCTTTCCACTTGCCGTTTTGTGAGTTCCTCTGCTATTCACCCATTTCCTTTCCATTTCTTATATAAAACCAGTAGTGAGTTTGCTGTATAGCCATTAGCTAGACTGGAGTATCTGCTGTGCTCACCAGAACATATTATTGATCACAGGAACAGGAAGCATTGTGAGCATGCTACATGCACTCTACTGGGTTCATCTCTCTCTCTCTCTATATATATATATATATATATATATACATATATATATATATATATATATATATATATATATATATTCATTTTATAACTTCGAAATACTGAAATATTGAATTTCAGTATCTCAAGATTATAATGCCGTAAAATCTAAAACCCGAAACTTTAAAACCGCAAATTTTCAAACCACGAACATAACACAAACAAACCACTACACCACACAAACACAAATGCACCTACCTGCCGACACTACACAAAACCAAGCCAACACAACCAAACACAACAAAACTAACACACACACAAACAGTCTTGCTAAAAACAGGGGGTCAAGTCTCCTGCACCCCCCATGTGGGGGGTTGTGCCCCCCAAACCCCACCTACTTATATATACTAACAATGCAGTCGTTCAAAACACACAAATACATAGAACTCACCACTGCATACACACACACACTAAAATACCTACCCAATACCCTTACAAAATCACCACTTACATCAAACCCTAGCTAAATCTACAAACTGCACCACACATCATGTATGCGAGCACATAATGGCGAATGCGACATTTCCGCATTCGTTTTTATGCAATTTTACGTAACTGCACTTTCGGCTTTATAGTCTCGAAATACTGAAATTTGACATTTCAGTATTTAAAGATTATAAAGTGTAACTATATATATATATATATATATATATATATATATATATATATATATATATATATATGGGTCTAGGACACATGCTCAACTAGCATGTGTCTGAATCATAAAACACAGAACACACATACACGAAAGAGCTTAATATTGAAAAGCACTTCCATGTATGTGTAGTTCAAAAAAAAATCTATGTTTCTAGCCCCGTCTACACCCCCCACACCCCCTACTTTAATATTCTCACTCTGAGATCGCACTACAGTGGGCAAAAGGGAATTTTCCCTTACCCACACTGTAGTCAGACAGGCACACATACATGGAAGCGCTTGTCGATGTTAAGCACTTTCGTGTATTTTGTGATTCGGACATATGCTAGTCAAGCATGTGTCCGGATCCCATATATATATATATATATATATATATATATATATATACATATATATATATATATATATATATATATACACATATATACATAGTTATCATCTGTATGTATATGTACAATGTTCATTACTGAATCTAGCTCACTGTTGTAGGTAATTTTTTTCAATGAACATCACTCATGCATGCAACATATATGTTGACAAACATCCAGATTATTTCTTTCCAGTGAGGTTCTGAAGGGTTTTTTTTGCAACATTTATGATACTGCTGCATAATATAGTAAGATACAGTATTCTGCAACAGTTTTCAAAATATTACAAAATCAGAATAACTCCTTTGAGCAGCACGGCAGAACATGAAATCGATGAATGACATAGAAGAGGGTCAATGTTTAATCTAAATCCAATGTTATGTTTGTCTTCTGACACATTGGGGATTAACTAAAAATAAACTACAGCATATGGCTTCACTCATCTTAAGAGCAAAAACAAACAGTCATAAATACACCAAGTATGCCAAGTTCAAGATATGGAAAACAAACACTTCCCTTGTTATAAAGTAAGGCTATAAGGTGTCTGTCCCATATACAACCCTACTCTTTATTGCTTCCTGTCTTATTAAAGGTTTTCCAACATATTATTTGAGGATTTAGCTACTGCTGCTCCTCATGCAACTGGACAGAATAAAAAGAACACAATATGTCTTTAAGAAAAGTTCTTTAAATAGCTTTTTTTAAGTTTAATACACCTTAATTGGAAATACATTAGGTTGCAGAAACATAATTTGTATGTGACACTCGTTGCCTGCAGTGCAGCCTGTAATCAATATACAGAACAAAACTTTGTAAAATAGTGGTACAAATAGGTATGACTTAAAAAATCCATTAAGTATTGTTGAACCCTTAAATATAGTTGGGCTAAGATGAGACTAAACACTAATGGGCATTTATTTAACCAATTAAGACTGACGTGGTTGTCCAATACAAGTGCACTTTAACTCCATGTCTGTTTCAATCTGTTTCAATCTGTATGGAAGAAATACTAAAGGAATTAATGAATGTAACAGCAGATAGTTGAAAAACGTAGGGCTGGATTCACGATGGCTTGCACGGAGTGTACGAGTAGAGTAAGACTCCATGCAGCCATCATGACCGATGAGCGATCCAGGAACAGCTTGTAGGGGTGTGTAAGAGAGCTCCTAAAACATCTCCTACACGGACAGGGCTGAGACATGCAACTTACCTCACTTACAGCCGAAAGGCATGCAAATGAGGTAAATTTGCGATCCAGGAAGCACAAACCTGTCCGAGTAGGAGCCGTGTTAGCTGCAGAAATGTACTCAGTTGACAACTGAGTACCGTTCTGCAAATAGCACAATGGAGCCTTGTCAGCTCCAAATAAAGGTTGCATATGGTTGAGGAAGCATACCAATGGCCAAATATACAGACATTGGAAATGTAAAAATACTTTTTTTCGGTGATTTCTGATGTTTAACCTTAGCGCAGCGCCGCGCAAACGGGGTGCGCTAAAAAAAACATAAAATACGAAAATAAAAGCCACAAACGTGGAATCTATGAAAACTGTTAAATTACAATGTAAGGGGATAGCAGGCTGAAGACAACATGGCCAACGAGTAGGGGTTGCTAAGGGAAGAAGCCCAGTCCAAGACATGTAACCAAGCATTAGTAGGCAATCCTATGTAAATGAGTGTTAGGATAGTGAATCACACTTTTACATAGCAAATGAGAACAGTCAGTGGAGTGTAGGAGTAGGATATGGGGAGTAACAGAGTAGGAGATAGGTGACATCACAAGGGGGGTATGTATGAAAGTAGAGAAGCTCATAGGAGCAGAGTGGCATGTGTCAGCTGTAGGTTAGACATCATGGAAAGAGGTGTGTCAACAGGTAGGCCAGGGAAAGCCAAGAAATGGAATGTGTATACTGTGGATAACACCAAAGTTTCTTGCTGAGCGGGTATGCACGCATGTGCATGCCTGTAAACCTGAGTAAGACAGAGTGCGCGCGTGAAAGCGTGAGTGCGTGTGTGTAAGCTGGAGTAAGCATGTGTAAGGCTGTTTAAAGACCTGTAAGTGCATTTGCGCTGGTGTGCGCGCATTTTAATCCAAATAAGCAAGTCTTAGTCCGTCTAAACATGTGTGCGCGCGTGTGAGCTGCTGTGAGCGTGTTTGTGCTTGTATGCGTGTCGTTCCGCCCTGAGGAAACAGAAAGGAAAAAGGAGGAACAAGAAATAGTAGGAAGCTACCAGGGAATACTAGTAGAGCTAGCAGGTGAAAACAATCAGAATCAGGCAATTACAAAGGCAGAACACTAGCCCAGCCCAGCACTTAAAACTCTGCAAACAACAGTGCAGTTTGTTTCTCTCAAGAGACATTGCAACACTGGAGTAAGCTACTAGAAGTGAAAACTGAAAAAGCTTCACTCAGACAGAAAATGCTAGGGGCTGCCATTGCTGTTATAAGGCGACATATGCAACATGCTGAGGGTGGTGACAATGCAAATGCTGCCAGACAACCCACAGTGAGGAGACAGAGAAGAGTGTACAGGTCCTGGGTCACCTACCAGGGGTTACATGAGCTGGAGATGTGGAGCGCTATAGAGTGGACAGAGACTTCCTGCAGCAAATTGTTGAGCTGTGCAGGCCACGCCTCACACACAGAATCAACAGAGGGGAAGCCATCCTAGTGGAAACCAAGGTATGTGTTGGCCTAAGAATACTAGCAACAGGTACCTTCCAGAGACCAACTGGTGTTATGATGGGGATATCACAGGCATCAGCATCCAGGGTACTGCACCAGTTCCTGGATGCCATGTCAGCACATGTCGGTGATCATGTATATTTCCCCAATTCCCATGAGGTATTGGCCAGCAATATGCGTCTCTTCCAGCAAATAGCAGAATACCCTGAGGTAGTGGGTGCAATAGACTGCACGCATATATGCATCAAAGCACCAGCTGGTGAGCGCGGTAGGGCCTACATTAACTGCAAGGGCTTCCCCTCCATCAACTGACAGGTCGTGTGTGATGCTCAGGGAGCAATAATGAATGTGTGTGCTAGCTGCCCTGGAAGCTACCATGATTCCCATATCTGGCATCTGACGCAGCTGTACCAGACATTTGTCAATGGGGACATCCCACATGGTCACTTAGTGAGGGATGCTGGAGCCGTGGCTGATGACACCCATCAGAAACGCACACACACCTGAACAGGAACTCCATAATGAGGCACATGCACAAACACGAAATGTAATTGAGCGTGTGTTTGGGTTGCTCAAGTCATGGTTCCGGTGCCATCTGGACACATCTGGTGGAGCCTTGCAATACTCACCAACTACATGTACCCAAATTGTCATGGTATGTGCTATGCTACTTAATATGATTCTGTGAAAACAGCTGCAGCAGTACCAGCATAGGGCTGGGCCAAACAACCCCCCACCATTGCCAAGGCCATCACAAGCAGAGCATGACTTGGAGGAGGAACAACCTGAACCTGCCCCAGTAGACAGAAGGAGGCGTGCCCAGTATGCCTTGGCCTTAGCAAAGAGGCAACGCATAGCACATACACTGGCTCAGTAGGAACCCTGGAAATGATACCTCTTTCTGACTCCCACATATAGTGAAAGGGATGCCTAAGTTGACACAACCTGCTTTCAGACATGTGCAGGGAGTGTAGTATGTGCATCCGACATAGGCAGTTCTGCCGCACCACCTGAGGCATGATGGCCAAGTGTTAAGTAATGTAAGGTAGTGCTAAACAGCATTTACCACCATGTAGTATATGCAAACTTGATGACCTTGAGTATCATCCTACCCTCACCAAACATGATGCCACAATATGAAGACAAGATGATCAATTACAACAATAGGCTTAAGTATTGGTGTCAGTGAAAGGGGATCCAATGCCTGTCAGCCTGGGATGACATGCTCAACAAGACATGATGCTTTGCTAGTGATGGCTTTCACCTGTCAACTGTGGCCTTTTGGATATTGCCAAAGGCTCTTGTCACCCCCATAGTGCCGTTTTTAGGTAAGGCTCAAAAGACAAACCCACCTCCATAGGTATCACAAGGGATAACAATACTCAATGCCAGAAGTCTAAACTGCAAGATGCACACACTCCAAACTCTCCACAGCATGGAGAATGTTGATATCTGTGCAGTAACAGAAACTTGGTTCAAGGCTCCCAAGAGCACCCTAGCACTAATAGGTTACACCTCATACCATGCTATACAGCTGCACAATATGGAACAAACTACAAAAGGAGGGTGAGTATCAATATTTGTCAAGGATACCCACACCCCCAGGTTGGTGGCACAGCATGAAGCATCAGAGACTATCCATTTGCAACTAACAGTGGGTAAAACCGCCTTCCAGTTCATAGCCACACTTGGAAGCACACTTGGCTGACTGGAGAACACATGAAAATATGAAGGTCTCCCCAAACACCATTATATTGGACGACTTCAACTACCCAAATATAGACTGGGAGCATTACCCTAGCTGCAACACCCTAGCCCAAAGGTTCTTAGAATTTATAAACTCAAATGCTATGGAACAACTTGCTACCACTCCCACAAGAAGGGAAAACATACTGGACCTGATCATCACCAACATGGGGACTCTATGCCCAAGACCAGAAGTGTATCCCTCACTGGTAAGATCAGACCATAGAGTAATCTCATTGGATATTCACATCCCGACCCCAGCCCATGGCCAGAAAACCACAGTGAAAAATTTCACTAAAGCAAATGTCACACTCCTCAAAACTGATGTGGAATCCTTCACAGCCCCTGTGCCTGTGGAAAATATGGCCCAGACCTCAGAACCCATTATAAACGCATTCTATGAACACCTTCAAGAATCCATGGATCATGCAATCCCAAATAAAACCAAGATCCAATCCTCCAAAGGTAGGCATCCTGTCTGGTGGACCCCAGCCATAAAAATACATACAATACAAGGAGGAAGCTACTATATGATAGAGCAAAATCCCAAAAAGGGAAGGCATCTCTGATCAGTATTATTGAAAAACTACGGCCACATATAAAATCGTCTAAGGCCATCATTGAGATAAAAAATTGTACAGGACACTAAGGATAATCACGAGGCTTTCTTTAGTTATGGTAGGAACCTAGGTGGGAATTCCCAGATATGCTCAGAATTAGTCCAAAATGACAAACAATACACCAAACCCACAGACATTGCCAACATCTGAGCTGAAAGGTTCAGTGCAAACTCCCCCCTCCCCACCAAAAGGGCAAATATCTATCCCAGCAGAGTGCTGGCCCCCTGAAATCTCAGATGCCCAGGTAACAGCCAGCCTCTCCAAAGCAAATCACACAGCATCAATGGGACCAGACAGTATCCTGGGCTGTGTCCAACATGAATCCCAAGAAGAATTGAACACAAACATAAAACCACTGTTCAATCTCAGCCTTACCACAGGATATGTACCCAAAGAGCAGTGTACAGCAACAGTGGTCCCTCTCCACAAAGGTGGTGCCTCAGTGGATACTGCATACTATTGGACCAGAAGCCTGACTAGCTTGGTCTGCAAAGCTATGGAAAGGATCATCATGGACCTCAGAAATAAAGATACTGGGGACCTACAGACACTGGATCCTACCCAGTTTGGCTTTGTTAAGGGCAGATCCTGCCTCTTAAACCTGGTTGAGTCATTTGAAACAGTCATCAATGCCATTGACGAGGGGAAGGTGGTCCACACAGCCTACCTGGACCTCGCAAAAGCCTTCCATACAATACCCCACTTGGTCATTATAGATAAGCTCACCAGCTTCAATATAAACCCCTATGTCACTAGATGGGTTGCAAACTGGCTCAAGGACAGAACCCACATGGTCAGAAATGCTGGAGCCATGTCAGACCCCAAACCAGCTACAAGTGGCATCCCACAAGGCTCAGTCCTGGGACCTCCCTTGTTTGGTATATATTTCTCTGAGGTACAGGCCAACACAGAAGGACTATGGCTAAACACGTTTGCAGATGACTGCAAACTGGGCGCCATAATCGACCCTCCAGCTGACACAAGCATCCTACAAAAGGGCCTCATAGAAACAGACAACTGGTGGCAGAGCCATGTCCTCAAGCTAAATGCTAAAATGTGTATAGTCATCCCCTTTAGCAAAAACTAAGTGCTCACAAATTACCACATAGGTGGTAACCCATTAAGTATGGAAGAAGTGATAAGGGACCTGGGGACCCAAGTTGATAGCAATCTCTCATTTGACAACCACGTGGCCAAAGTGTTTAGAAAAACATTTCATATAGCCCACCTAATCATGAAGGTATTCACATCTAGATCAGGGGAGGTCATCGTGCCTCTTTACTCATCCCTCATCAGGCCCATAATTGAGTACAATGCCCCTTGTGGGATGTACCTTATCAGACACCTGCAGCAGCTGGAAAGACCACAAAAGTACCTCAACGGGAGGATCAAAGGGCTCAAACACATGCCATTTGCTGCCTGGTTAAAGAAACTGCAGCTCCACTCAGTGGCATACCACCTGCCCAGAGGCGATCTGTGCCTGATGTATAAAGCCATGTCCAACCTTTTAATCAATGGACATGCTGCACCTTGGAAAATCAGAATCCCATCAAGCTATGTGCTCAAGAGACCTGAACCTCAGGAATGAAATAAATAGGACATGCTGGAGTGACAGATTCATAACCCAGAGGCTCCCTCCACTCTTGAGTAAACTCCTACTCCAGGTTAGCAAGAGTCCCTCACTGACTCTCTTCAAGAGGAATCTGGATGAGTGGATGGGAGATTGTAGGTTTACCCTGGGTATCGCTTCTATGTCACTGTTAGACAGAGGCACAGTATACTAACCTTGAAAAATGTCATGGCAAACTCCACTTAAAATGTGTGTTGAAAGCCAAACACACTCTGGCTAGGATTATAAATGCCCTAGGGCAGATAGCCTAGTATGAACCTATGAACAGAATCACACACACCACCTAGTACAACTGTGGTCAATGTGGAGTAATGTATGGCAATGTCCACCCAAGTCGGTGAATACACAGCAACGTCGGACAAGCCTGGTTTAAGTAGGCCATAGCTGAACAAAATGCAACATACTAATAGTTGTCCAACTGGACCTTAACCAGTCTGGTCTGCTCAGTATGAGCATTTAAAGCAGTGATGGGATTCAAACCCATGAAACTGTGCACTATAGTAACAGTACTGAACCACTACACCATGACAGCATTGCAGCACTTAGCCAGTATGAAAGAATGTTGACAAGTCTTTGCAAACTATCCCATGGAAACCCTGCAGGCACAGCACAATCCCTGTTGAGTTATGACACAAAGCAGTCTGGCAGTAAGAACACAATTTGACTTCCAACACACACAGTATAAATGTCAATATTGGTCATGTTCACACACAGCCACAAATGTAGTGGACTTCAGATCACAACATATGGAAAGGTCACACTGGGCATGCTCACACACTTCGATAAATGAGACATATGTCAGGCAACAAACTATGGAAAGCCTGAACTGGGCATGCTCACACACTTAGGCCATGTCTGAGTATAGCAGTCGGCCACACATATCTGGCAGTTGTATGTGTTAAGCCAGGAACCTCCCACGATCCAGCAATCTGCCCTGTGCACACAGTTAAATGACAACAGACACATATATTAATATACTGGAACTCTGTCATGATCAAACAAGTTACGCAGATACACAAGTTGTTCATAGAAACTGGGAAAGCTACAGCAATAAAGACCTGCAAACAGTATCAGCAACAAATATTGTGCATCCCCAACATAAACATAGGTGCAGAGGTCAATGCTAGGCTGTCTGCCCTGGGGAATTCATCAGCCTAGGCAGAGTGTATTTGGCATCCGCCTCCCCAGTAGCGTAGCCTACTGTGCCTCTGTAAAGTAGGTCACAGAAGGCACCCTTCAAGGCTAGTTTGTTGTGCCTCAGTCAAGCAGGGACACAGTGGAGATCCCAGGGGTGAATATGCAATTTCCCATCCATGCGGCTGGATTTTGCAGGAAGAGGGTTGGCGAGGGGCAATGTCTAACTTTAATTGGGATTCAATTCCAGAGTGAGGGGAGCCTCTGGGTAATGAATCTGTCCCTGCAGCATGTCCTATTTAGTTTTGTGCTGAGGTTTAAGTCCCTGGAGTGTGTAGCTCTAAGGGTCTTGGATGTTATGAGATGGAGCATGTCCATTACTTCTGGGTTTGACATGGCTGTGTACGTCAGGCATAGATTACCTCTGACTAGGCGTTAAGCAATTGAGTAGAGCTGAAGATCCGTTAGTTGAGCTGCATAGGACATCTGTGTGTAGCCCATGATCCTCTTGGGGAGGTACTGTTGTGGACACTGTAGTTGCTGCAGGTGCTGGGTAAGGTACACCCCAAAAGGGCCATTGTAGTCAAACATGGGCCTGATGAGTGACAAGTAGAGGGCCACAATGACCTCCCATGATCTACATGCAAACCCCCATGTGATAAGGAGGGCTATATAAAGGTCTTTGCAATGACTCCGTCAATGTGATTAGCAAAGGAGAGGTTACAATCTGTGTTGGTCCCCAAATCTGTAAGTACATCTTCTGTACTTAATGGATTACCACTTATGTGGTGATTTGTGTGCACCTTGTTTTCCCCAAAGGGGATGACTATGCATGTCTTAGCATTTAGCACGAGGCCATGGCTCTGGCAACAAGCACCCATCTCTGTGAGACCCTTATGGAGGAAGCATGTATCAGCTGCAGTGTTGCTTATGGCCTCCGGTAAGCAGTCATCTGTGACGTTTGTTAGACATAATCCCCCCATGTTAGTCTGAATCTCAGGGAAGTAAATACCGAACAGGAAAGGTCCCACAACTGAGCCCAATGAGACACCATTTGTACCTGGTCTGGAATTGGACATGGCACCTGCAATTCTGACCATGTGGGTTCCATCCCTGAGGCAGATAGCAACACATCTAGTGAAATAGGGGTTGATATTTAAGCTGGTAAGCATATGTATGATGCCTGAGTGGGGTATTGTGTTGCAGGCTTCTGCAAGGTACAGATAGACTGTGTGAACTACCTTGCCCTCATCCATGGCTGCAGTAACCGTTTCAAAGATATGAACTATGTGTAAGAGGCAAGATCTGCCCTTAACAAAGCCAAATTGTGTATGATCCACTGTCTGGAGGCTCACAATGTTTTTGATTATGACTTCCATGATAATATGCTCCATAGCTTTTTCTACCACACTAGTCAGGCTTATGGGGTGATAGTTCCTGTGGTCCGTTGTGGCACCACCTTTGTGGAGTGGGAGCACTGTATCTGTATGCCATTCTCAGGGTACATATCCTGTAGTAAGCCTAAGTTGGAACAGTGACTTAATGTGAGTGTTCAGTTCTACTCAGAGCTCGTGTAGGACACAGCCTGGGACACCGTCCGGTCCCATACATATGCTGTGTTATTTGCTGTGGAGAGGGCACCTGTCACCTGTGCATCTGTGATGTCAGGGAGGTTACATTCATTTGGGATGGGCATCTGTACCCTTGGGGGCTAAGGGGGGGGGGCATTTGTGCAGACTCTGTCTGCCAGAGTGTAGGCTATGTCCGTAGGTTTGGCATATTTTGTGCTGTTATGCAACAATTCAGAGCATATCTGTGTTGTTTCCACACATATTCCTGACATAACTAAAGAAGGCCTTGTGATTATCTCTAGTGTCTGGTCAATTTCACTGTCAAAATGTGCAAGTGATGATTATATGAGGGATTGAAGTGTCTTGTCAATACTGTTCAGAGATGTCCTCTCTCTGTGGGATATTGCTCTGTTATGTAGTAGCTTCCTCCTTCTGCTGTACAGCTTATATATGGCCGGGGTCAACCAGACAGGTCTCCTGTTTTGGAGGAGTCATGGTTTTATTTGGGATAGCATGATAAATGCATACCTGCAGGTGCTCATACAATGCGTTTGTAAAGGATTCTACAGATTGGGCTGTATTATCCACCAGCACAGGGCCTGATGAGTGACTAGTAGAGGGCCACAATGACCTCCCATGATGTACATGCAAACCCCCATGTGATAAGGAGGGCTATATAAAGGTCTTTGCAATGACACTGTCAATGTGATTAGCAAAGGAGAGGTTACGATCTGTGTTGGTCCCCAAATCTGTAAATACATCTTCTGTACTTAATGGATTACCACTTATGTGGTGATTTGTGTGCACCTTGTTTTCCCCAAAGGGGATGACTATGCATGTCTTAGCATTTAGCACGAGGCCATGGCTCTGGCAACAAGCACCCATCTCTGTGAGACCCTTATGGAGGAAGCATGTGTCAGCTGCAGTGTTGCTTATGGCCTCTGGTAAGCAGTCATCTGTGACGTTTGTTAGACATAATCACCCCATGTTAGTCTGAACCTCAGAGAAGTAAATACCGAACAGGAAAGGTCCCACAACTGAGCCCAGTGAGACACCATTTGTACCTGGTCTGGAATTGGACATGGCACCTACAATTCTGGCCATGTGGGTTCCATCCCTGAGGCAGATAGCAACACATCTAGTGATATAGGGGTTGATATTTAAGCTGGTAAGCATATGTATGATGCCTGAGTGGGGTATTGTGTTGCAGGCTTCTGCAAGGTACAGGTAGACTGTGTGAACTACCTTGTCCTCATCCATGGCTTCAGTAACCATTTCAAAGATATGAACTATGTGTAAGAGGCAAGATCTGCCCTTAAGAAAGCCAAATTGTGCATGACCCACTGTCTGATGGCTCACAATGTTTTTCATTATGACTTCCATGATAATACGCTCCATAGCTTTTTCTACCACACTAGTCAGGCTTATGGGGTGATAGTTCCTGTGGTCCGTTGTGGCACCACCTTTGTGGTGTGGGAGCACTGTATCTGTATGCCATTCTTAGGGTACATATCCCGTAATAAGGCTAAGTTGGAACAGTGACTTAATGTGAGTGCTCAGTTCTACTCAGAGCTTGTGTAGGACACAGCCTGGGACACCGTCCGGTCCCATACATATGCTGTGTTATTTGCTGTGGAGAGGGCACCTGTCACCTGTGCATCTGTGATGTCAGGGAGGTTACATTCATTTCAGATGGGCATCTGTACCCTTGGGGGGTAAGGGGGGGGTGTTTGTGCAGACTCTGTCTGCCAGGGTGTAGGCTATGTCCGTAGGTTTGGCATATTTTGTGCTGTTATGCAACAATTCAGAGCATATCTGTGTTGTTTCCACACATATTCCTGACATAACTAAAGAAGGCCTTGTGATTATCTGTAGTGTCTGGTCAATTTCACTGTCAAAATGTGCAAGTGATGATTATATGAGGGATTGAAGTGTCTTGCCAATACTGTTCAGAGATGTCCTCCCTCTGTGAGATATTGCTCTGTTATGTAGTAGCTTCCTCCTTCTGTCGTGCAGCTTATATATGGCTGGGGTCAACCAGACAGGTCTTCTGTTTTGGAGGAGTCATGGTTTTATTTGGGATAGCATGATCAATGCATACCTGCAGGTGCTCATGCAATGCGTTTGTAAAGGATTCTGCAGATTGGGCTGTATTATCCTCCAGCACAGGGCCTTTGAAGTATTCCACCCCAGTCTTCACAAGTGCAAAGTCTGCTTTTGACAAATTCTTTACAGTGATTTCCTTGGCTGGGAGTGGGGACGGGATATGGATGTTCAGGGAAAGTTGTTTATGGTCTGATCTTAACAATGAGGGTTCTACCTCTGGTGTGGAACATAGAGTCCCCATGTTGGTGATGATCAGGTCCAATATGTATTCCCCCTTGTGGGTGTGGTGACTGGTTGTGTCATAGCACAGGGATCCACAAATTGTAGTGGCTGTAGGGTGATGTTGTTGAGGGCCTGAGTAGTATCCCCAGTCAATATTTGTGTACCTGAAGTCAACCACTATAATGGTGTGTGTGAAGACCTTCATATCCTACACTGTTCCCAGGAAAGCCGGGTGTGGTTCCTGGGTATGGGGGGGGGGGGTCTGAACTACACACCAAACCAAAAGGCAGTTTTGCACAATGGTAGTTGTATATATATGGCCTGTCATGCTTAGTGCAGTGGTTCCAACCCAGAGGTGTGTGTATCTGTGATGTATCTGGATACACCACCTACTTGTGTTGTGTGTTACAAGTCCTATGGTCATGAAGCATGATATAGAACATAACCTGGCAGTGCCAGTGTGCATATGTGACCCTGAACTAGGCATCTGTTAATGCACAGATATTGTTATACCCCATACTGAGGGATAGTTAAAGATGTACATTCCTCTTTGGAAAGACTGATGATGTCAGCACCCTATAAATACAGCAGGAGAAGAGAAATCATCCAGTGATGCGAATAGCGCACTGTGCTAATGCATCTCTTTTAAGTATCAAAACATAGTTAAGTAGGGGTTTAAATCTTGCAAATGCTGTGTGTGTGTGTGTGGGGGGTGACAGGGGGGTGTGTATGTATGCAATTCTCTGTGAAAGGAATGGCCTTTTTGAAGACGGGGATAACACACTAAAAGATGTACATTCCTCTGTGGAAAGACTGATGATGTCAGCACCCTATAAATACAACAGGAGAAAAGAAGCCATCCAGTAATGCGAATAGCAAGCTGTGCTAATGCATTTCTCTTGCGTATCATAACCTAATTAGGTAGGGGTTTGAATCCTGCAAATGCTGTGTGTGTGGGGTGGCAGAGGGGTGTGTATGTATACAAGTCTCTGTGAAAAAAATGGCCTTTTTGAAGTCTGGGATAACACACTAAAAGATGTACATTCCTCTTTGGAATGACTGATGATGCCAGCACCCTATAAATACAGCAGGAGAAAGAAAATCATCTAGTAATGTGAATAGCGTGCGGCGCTAATGAATTTCTCTTAAGTATCATAACATAGTCAGGTACGGGTTTGAGTCCTGCAAATTCTGTGTGTGTGGGGTAGCAGGGGAGTATGCAAATCTCTGTGAAAAGAATGGCCTTTTTGAAGACTGGGCTAACACACTAAAAGATGTACATTCCTCTTTGGAAAGACTGGTGATGTCAGCACCCTATAAATACAGCAGGAGAAGCAAAATTGTCCAGTAATGCGAATAGCACGCTGTTTTAATGCATCTCTTTCAAGTATCATAACATAGTTAGATAGGGGTTTGAATCCTACAAATGATATGTGTGTGCTTGTCAGTGTGCTTGGCTTTTATTATTGTATGACATATTATTATAGCAGTAATTTCAATGCACACATCATGTATGTGTGTGCCACATACAGATATGTACCTGTGACCTTTAATAGTTCCTATGTGTGAAGCCTGCCTCATATGATTACAGTTGTTACCTTTGCTAGCATGTGCCGCAGCTTACCAGACCTTAGGCCATACATGTATGTTGGTGACAATGCAGACTACTGCAGTGATCTGTGTCCTAGGCCAACTATGTGACACACACCCATGAAAGCTATGATAGATTAATGTGGGTGAGGGTTCATGTCCGGAGTATATGTCAGACATGTTAAACCACAGCAAAGTCTGTGAGTGATGGACATCCAGCGTAGGTGTATGGCAACTGTTGCCGATATGCATACAGACACAGTCTTGCTTAGGTGATACACCGAGGGACTGCAGAATACCTTTGGAAATGTGAATATCACAGGATAGACAAGTTAACACTTGTCCACATGTACACACCATTACCCGTTCTACATGATGGGTGCTACCACCTACATGGTACTGTTGGAATACTATGTTAACTACATGCTGATGACAATGCTACAGTTGCGTTACAGCAATACAGCATGGCTTGTACAACAGGCATCTGTCTGTATGATACCCTTGTGCTGGTTATGTGTGTCATGTGTAGAATGCATTGTAGGCTACTGTATGCATTTGAAGTTGTGGATGGACATATCCGTAGTGTGTTGACATGTACGTGAGACTGCTATATGCCAAAGAGTACTGTTCCCTGGGATGTGTGGGGCTCAGTAAGAATGGCTAATGGTATAGTGTAGTACTGCAGGGATATCACTGGCACCAGGTTCCTACATCTGTGTATCAGTTTAGGAGACAGTATGTAATGACCACGGAATGTCAGGCTATGTAGGCTGTGTATAGTACCAGAATGCAGACCATTGACATATGGAAACTGTATCACCCACAGCATACTGTCAAACCATGTCATGTTCCATGCTAACCATGTTCATAAATGTACACCTGCAACTCTGTGCTGCAAACATCACACATGTACTGTCCACACCCCAACACATGCAGGCACAGGTACACACAACAGCCATGTGGCACATGTGCAGACAGTACACTTTGGGAATTAACACTGGTGTATACAAAACTACAATGACAATTATAGTTAATGCATCATGCATGCTCAAATATACCCACAGCGATATCATTACACTGTAATATTAACAACATGATATTATTACTACAGTGCTATGTAGTCACCCTATGCATCAGCACCATGCTATCCTTTTCCTGCATCAATGTTACAGATGGCAGGAGGTGGCACAGTTTCATCATATGCACAGGGTGTGTGCTTGGTTTGCCAGAGTCTGCCATTGACACATCCAATCGACATGTATGTGCGTGTGTGCTAGTGAGGAACAACAGTACAACATGGGGCAATGTTGATGCGATGTGTGTGTGTATGTGTTAGCCCTAGGTGTTAGCATTATGTGTGTGTGTATGCTTGCACACAGTTCCACCACATGGCTGCCATATACGGGTTTTTGTGGACAGCCACAGACTGTACCTGCCAGGTCATACAGATCACTGTCTCTGGCCACGGACACTGTACCTGTGCCTGACAGGGGTGCAACAGACAGTATCAGGTACTAAGCCAGACTGGGTACTGTCATCAGAAGCAGTGGGTTATTGACTGGCCACATGTCCCTGCTGGGACTGTCCAGAGCCACGTGCACGTGGTCTTCTAGGACGGTGTAATGACAGCACAGACCCAGCATTGCTGGGGCTGGTACTGACACTATGGGACTGCGGGTTTGTTGTCGTCTGTGATGACTGCCAGCTGATGATGTTGCTGGCATACATCTACGTCGACACCTCAACCGTCCTGCACTGTCCTGGCTCCTGGACATGTAGTTGTGGAAGAGATCTAATGTGTCCTCCCAACGTCTATCAATGACCTCGCTGAAATTATGGATGGCAGCTGCAACGTCACGCATAGTGTCATTCATAGTGGTGCAATGTGCTCTAAGCTCCCTCAGACCCTGTCTGGTGTACTGTTCCATACGTGCCTGTGCCTGCATTACAGCCCGGAACATAGCTGAGGTTGAAAGACCTCTGTGGGCACATCTGAGAGGGGCAGTACAACCATGGATGCTCCCATGAGAACTCCTGGACATCTGCCTGTGTGGTACCATGTCAGGAATCTGGCCATGGCTGCTGTAAGGGGATGCATGTGCCAATGATACCACACTACCCTGGTCAATGCCTACTGTATGCTGTCCCTCAGCTAAGGACTTTGGTGACAATGGATGTATCAGCAGGATGACTGTGCACATTGATGGGGTTGACTGCTGTGTAGTGTCGATTGGCTGGCCAACGACAGACCCTGTCACACCTCCCTGTGCCATTACACATGTATCATCATTATCACTATCCCCAGCAGTGGCTTCAGGTTCCCTGCTGTACTCCACCAGAGCAACATCAGAACCTGTGAGAGGAAGATAGGAAACACAGTTTACAAATGTGTACACGATATTAGCACACATGCACACATGCACACATGCACGCAGGCACACATGCACACAGGCGCACATGCACACATGCACACAGGTGCACATGCACACAGACACACATGCACACAGGTGCACATGCACACATGCACACATGCACATAGGCGCACATGCACACAGGTGCACATGCACACATGCACACAGGTGCACATGCACACATGCACACAGGCACACTCCTCAGTACAGCAGATACAAACACAGACACACCTGCAATCCAACACATACACAATAGTGTTTGAGGGTGGGTGACAGTATCACAAGGAAAAACATCACTGCACACGTGTCAGCATGCAGATTATGACATGTAGTGCAAGTGTAGACAGCCCTTGTTAATAACAGTATACGTGTACTTGATGGTTGTATGTAGTTGTTCAGTGATTGTCTCCACCCTGGTACACAATGTGTACAAGGACATAACAATGTTGTGCAAGTGTTACAAGCTGTGGGTGCATATATTTGCACACACACACAACACATGACGGTGCTACGCAATAACTGCTATGTGTACTTTTGTGGTCAGTGGATCTGGATGTGGTGTAGTAAGGTGAGCCATGATCAACATGCTTCTTGTGGTCAGTCAACAATAGTAATGTGTGCCGGACAGGCAGCTAGCATGCTCTACCTGAAGTGCAGTAACATGACTACATCCACAATTACACAGCCACTTGTTACATGGGTGTGTAAGATGGCCAATAGTGAGCATTGCCTAACATTAATGTATTATTTGTTCAAGACTGTTGCTCAAATACATGGTAGGCCTCTACCCCTCAGGTATATTATGTGTGCTGCATAGAGGATAAGTCGGATACTGAAGGGTGGCCATACAGCAGGTGTCATAATTGGACATGTGTAGCAGGCTAAGGTGTAGTGTCTATGCCAAACATGTGTGTGTTGTGTACATGTGTATCAGATATGCCTATACAATGTCCAGTAATGTGTTGCCACACATGTGTGTCAAGTTCTGTGTATTGCATGTGAGTGAGGCAGCTACTGAGACTAATGGGATATGCATAGTCTCACAGCAAACATGCACAGCATGCATTATGTGTAGGTGTTACATGTGCACACACTACACCTCCATATGACATGCAAATGTCATTAGCAATAGTATTGTTATTACACACTCACCAGCATGGATTGGCTGCCTTGCTGTCACTCCAGAGGGACCTGCAAAAATATGACAGTGATTGCCAGTGGCCACAACTGTGCCATTGATACTGTGAGTATGATAAAGTACAGTAGTACAACAGGTGGCTTTCACAGGTGTACAGATTATGCTCAGAATATCAATCTTGCAGAAGAATAGGCAGGTTAACAGCTACACACACAGTACATATCTCACACACGCATAAACTACTAGTACAGAGAACAGTCAACTACAGATATGGCATGTTACCTGCACACTCCATTTCAACATGCTGGGTGGCTCCGGCCTCCATGATGACACATGCTTGTGGATGTTGTTGTTGTTGGCCTGGAGCCACAACACTTAGGAGGTGCTCCTCCACACTGGTGAGGGGGGGGTGGATAGGTACCCCACCACCTGTGGCAAGCTGTTGTCTGTGGATATCAGATGCACGCTGCCGGACATGTCTAATTAAATCATTGCAGTGATGGTGTACCTGCTCATATGTCTGGTTATGCATGCCTATGTCATTTACCCGGCGGACAAGCTTTTGCCACAGTGCAGCCCTCTCATGCTGGTTCTGGCTGGTCCTGGAAAACAGCACAGAGAAATTCTGCACCAGGCTCTGGTGGATCTCCTGATCTGCTGCTGCTGTATAAGGTGGGTTACGCTGATGCACCATCACCCTGGAAGGAAAAGAAAAATATGTGAGCAAGTCATGTGGCACACTTAATATTTTAATGTACTGATATCACTTAACTGCCAAATATAGCATCTGTCTGTCTATCAAGGGATACACATGTTTGATACCACATATCAGTACTCAGCCCCCAACTGTCTGACAGTGCCTGCCACACTACATACAACAAACTAGTATACACCAGCACTCGGCACACTGTTTGGGATACAATGCACAACCTCACACTGGGGGTATGTATCAAGCTAATGGATGAAGAATATTGTCATCCCATACAATGAATGCAATGCCCATTTACAGTTTCAATGGTAATCCACCCTAGTCTTTGATGCCATACCCCTACCTGACATATGTGCACAGTTGTTAATATAGCCAGCATACTGCTGTCACAGAGTATTCATGCTGCCAGGTACACACACATACCCTGTAACACACATCTGAATGCAGCCATGGTACAGGCATCATTACACACACATTACACATACATACAACACACAAATGTATGACAACACAGATGAGCATTAACTGTGTACCTTATAGTACTGTGTGCCCCTACTTACAGATACCTATGCATGAGGTATGTAATCAGACTACAGGAAACACACCAGACAGTGTTACCAAAGAATGTGAACATACACCATACTGTAGTGTTTAGGCCTACAACTTCAGGTAGTACAACAGTTCATATGTGAGCTGGATTCAACAGCAGTACCACTTACTGAGCATACATGTATTGCTTCTGCCTATGATGGGACACCGCAGTCATACACAGGGAACTACAGCACAACATATGCCAATCTACTATGTTTGCATCCCGATAACTGACACATCTTTCTCTGGCCTCACACCTACGACACAAACTACCATGACAGACACAAACTTATGCTAAGCTATTACACCTTTACAGACCTTGCACACAGTCAGTGTCACACTCATTCAACCTCACATACTGATATTGCACTGAGTACATATGTGTGTGCATTGTGTCATAGGTAGGTACTATGCTATTGGCCCTGGGCCTAGGGAAGCCTAGCCATATGCTACCCTGCCCTTTGGGACACATGTGTAGTGTAATGAAATGGTTACACAGAGGTGACTAACAGGGCATATTACCTATCTCCATAACATTCATCAGGGGTATGTATGACAGCTACTAATAAGGAGCCTTGTTTGTTAATGCTGGGTGGTTTAGTCCAGGGTATGGCATATTTGTGTATAGAAACCTGTACCTCCAGCATGTGTTGTTTAGTGCGGTGACAAGGATTAGGTCATGTAGGCTGGACGGATTGTGAGGTGTTGCCATGGTGGTTGGCCGACTGGTATGGGTGTGACATAACTCTGTATGTCCAGCAGTGGTAACCTCTGTGTAGGAAGTATGCAAGGCACTCTAGCTGTGGTTTTGTGAGTCAGTCTGCATAGGGAATGTGTTTGAGGGCATTATCAGTCTTTGTTAGGTATGTCTGTGGCCTTTCCACTTGCTGTAGTTCTCATGGGAGGTACATACTGCACAGGACATTGTGAGGTGTAGAGGGGCACACTGACTTACATTTCCCTAGCTGACACACCTTTTGTGATGACATGTACCATGTACAGGGATTACAAGACTAGTGTGCCACTGTGGCTATCAAAGGGGAGGCTATTTTACACCTGTGTCTCATATTCCCTTCTGACACCTCCAGTGGTAGGCAGGCAACCACCTATGTGGTAGTTAGTGGGTAACATGTTTTGGAATGGGGTATGGTACTGCAGTATCAACACTGGTGTTCAGTCCATGCCTTGGTCACCAGGCACCTGTTGCAGTACATCTGCCTCCATGTCCCCCTCTCTCACTCTCTCTTTATACATACATATATATATATATATATATATAGATAGATAGATAGATAGATAGATATACACATATAAATATATATATATATCAGTATATACATATCTATATATATATATATATATATATATATATATATATATATATATATCTATATATATATATATATATATATATATATATATATATATATATATCAATATATACATATCCATATATATATATATGTATATATATATATATATATATATATATATATATATATATATATATATATATATATATACATACATATCTATAGACATTCATATCTATCTGTATATATGTATGTATCTACATATCTATCTATATATGTATGAATCTATTATATTATATGTATATACATATTCTATCTATCTATCTATCTATCTATATATCTCTATCTATACATACCTCTCTATCTATGTACATATATATATATATATATATATATTAGGTATGTATATATATATATATATATATATATATATATATATATATATAGATATGTATACATATATATATATATATATATATATATATATATATATATATATATATATATATATATATATATATATATATATATATATATATATATATATATATATACACACACACTTCTAAACATCCATTGCTATACATATACATGCACATGTAGGCACACAGACTGCCCACCTTTCATTGTGGGAATATCACTTCTGAAACAGTTGTGAGACATACCATTCTGTAATGATATTGCACAGTGTTGTGCAGAGTGCATTATGCTGTCCTCAGGCTGTATAGCTGTAGCAGGCCTCACTGGCTCAGTCCCACAGAAGTTCATCACCACATGACATATACCTGCACTGCATGCTGTTTTCAATGCCACACACTACAACCTATATTGATATGTGCACAAAGCAACCTTCAACTACATATGTATGTCCAGCCTTGACTAACAGTTGCAGTATGTCCCTTGCCCTATGCACTCTCTCTCTCTCTCTCTCTCTCTCTCTCTGTCTCCATACAGCCTGCTGTGTGGCAATTGCATTTCTCACTGTGATTTCAGGACACTGCAATAAAATGATAGGTTAGGTAGGCGTAGGCCTTTCAGTTTTGCAAGGTGGGGACCATGCTGGTTTGCTGTGGACACTGTTGTGTCAGTCAGAAGGTTGGCATATCTCTCTTATCTGAGGCTGTGTTGTAGCCACTGAAATGCATGTTGTACTGAAACCTGACTGTTGCTTCTTCCAGTGCACTCTTCTCAGTGTGTATGTTAACTCACACCTGCTAATGCTAACACTGTTTACATGGGAATATGTACTTTCCTTTGGGATTTGTGGATCAACTGGCATACAACAGTAGTTCTTGCAATGTGTTGCTATGGCTTTTTTATTTTCCCTTTACATTCACTCCTTGAATGCCTGATATTTGTCTTTACTGGAATGTATTGCTATGGCTTTCCTATTTTCCATGTACATTCACTCCTTGTAATGCATGATATATTTCTTTCAGCACTAAGTTCTTATATGTTTACTGTGGCTTG
The DNA here is from genome assembly GCF_019279795.1 of Protopterus annectens. Taxonomy (NCBI): domain Eukaryota; kingdom Metazoa; phylum Chordata; order Ceratodontiformes; family Protopteridae; genus Protopterus; species Protopterus annectens. The sequence goes on from NC_056731.1 coordinate 421,681,585, forward strand.
GTGGTACTTCATGCAGTCTGGTGAGCCCAATGTCTGGGGTTTGACACTTACAGAGGTATTTTATTTTGCTGCTGAGCAGTACTGGGGCCTTGTCATACAGAGTGAATAAGGCACTTTTAAACAGTTGTAAGTGGGGAGCAGGAAGTCAGTGGGGACACCAGCTAGGGATGTGCAGGTTGGGTGTAGGGAAGGTCCATAGCTGCACATTTCTTTAACTGCAATAGCTGTACATATGTTTGACATTTGCTGTGACATTTGAAACCTTGCACCCCTGAGAGAGGTGTGAAGACAACTAAGTATATTGTACTAACAAGTATGAATATCAGGCACATGCAGTGCTTGTAAACTGCTATACTGTCATTAGTATGTTAGATGGCTACATCCTTTGATATTTCTGTGTTGTACTCCTACATAAGGGCATGCTTGTGGAAGTAATTCTACAGCTATTTGCAGAGTGTTTAACAGCAGACAGGCTGATATGCCTGTGTGTTTCTGACACTTCCAGGCCTCAGATACTCTCAGGTATATATTTGACCAGCCTCAGGGAAAGGTACATATCAGTGGGATACACCCGTGATATATTTCAGATATTCTGCAGTTGTGACTGTGGGGTATTTTGAGCATATGTATTACTACACCATTTCTGACATGCAAGTAGTGTCTACTGTAACTTATTGACAGTTACCATTATGTGGGATTCCCTACCTTTCTGCCTACTGTGAGTACATTTCACAGGGAGTCAGTGGGGCACAGTTAACATTTGTTTGCAAATCAGAGACATCCCTGTAAATCAGTCACAGTTGGGAGGTCTGGCCTCTTACCTATTCAAATATGGCGGTGTTTATCCTGCTCTGATACTGTGTGGGGTTTGTAAGGTGCTACTGTAACATTATTACCTACTAGCATGGCTGTTTCTCTTATCACACTAATGTAATGCAATTCCACAAGAATTGCCAGTAAAGATACACAGAACAAGCTTTGTGTAATGGCCTTCCTATTTTCCCTTTACATTCACTCCTTGTATTTCATGATGTATTTCTTTCAGCACCAAGTTCTTGTATATCTGCTGTGGCTCAGTGGTAATTCATGCAGTCTAGTGCCCCCGGGGTTCGAGACTGACAGGGGTATTTTATTTTGCTGATGAGCAGACTACAGGCCTTGTCATACAGAGTGAATAAGGCACTTTTAAGCAGTTGTAAGTGGGTTTGTGTGAATTTGTGTGATGCTTAGCTACGCTTAGCTAAGTGCACACAAGTGCACACCCGCTGACTACTGCTAAAAATTGCTTACTCTCGCTAACACCCGTGCTATTTTCTTTTAAAGAAAAGAAAGTGGGGAAATAGGAAAGTGGTGAAAAAGGGGGTACAAAGAGGGTAGGACAGTATGAAAACAAGCTCGGGATGTGCAGGAAGGATGTAGGAAAGGGCCATAGCTGCCCAATTCTTTACCAGCAACAGCTGTGCATATGTTAAACATTTAGAGTGACATTTGACACCTTCCACCCCTGAGAGAGGGGTGAGGACAACAAAATATGTTGTACAGCCAATTGTAATTATCAGTTTACATGTCCAGCAGACATGTATGCAAAATGGGCGGCTATGTATGGGGCGTAATTTTTTTGTGGGAACAGAGTGCCCTTTTTTATTTTTTTTTCAGGTGAGAGTGGAATGTGAGGTACAGGAAGTAGGTATATTTAGGGAGGTAGGTTGGGGAGGTTAACAGACAAGACAAACAAGATGCATACAGGGGCAGAGTATGACACATGTTGGGGGTAAACACAATTGATGGGGACGAATGTTTGGATATCACAAGCCCATGAGCCCACAGATGGCAACAGTGGAATTGAGATCCCCACCCATGGGCAGTTACCACTGTGCCTTCACAGCCCAGGCCAGAGCCGTGCTGGGGGCTGGATAGGATGGGCAGGCACATCCGTGAGTTGCACCACTCTCGCTTCAAGCTGGCATAGAGGATCAGTCACAGACCGCCTGATCTCACTATGCACCACAGACCGGACTGTATGGAGGGTGAGTGGAGGCTCTCCTCCAGCCACGCTTGCAGAGGGGGGATGAGCCCCATCCCCTGCAGTGCTTCCACCCGAAGGTGGCACAGGGCCACCAGAGGAGGAGGTCCCAGCCTGGGCAGTGGTGCCAGGTGCACTCGCCAGCTGAGGTGGGAGAGGTGGGTCCGCTGGAACCGCCTTCCCTGTTGTCCTATGTTTAGCAGTATTTTATGGTATTTTGGGTTAGTAACAGACAACACCATTCAAAATTAGTTGTAACAGCATGCATCAGTGTTCCCATTAACCAAACACACATGAATTCTGAACATTGAGCAGCAAGCATAACACATGCATATTTAGAACAACAGTGGACATTCCAACAGCATGCAGGGTTGATTGGTGGCAACAGGCCATCAGGTTTGGATATGTGAACAGGGCACATGCATCAACGTACATGCAGATATGTAAAAACCAACAGGTCAAATGTCCATAGGAATTAATTGTGAATACACATACCCAGTTTGGTGTGAAATGCCATAATTTGTGAAAATAGGGTAGGGTGGAGAAATATTACATTAACAACTTAAACTACCTATACATATACTGTACATTCCTAGTAGAACAGATATATATCCCCTACATGTATTAGTACAGTTTCCTGTATGTAACCTTGATGTTACTGCTACATTAATATACATTCCATTTATATTCATATATGTTCATATCTGGCTGTGTTCAGGTAAAGCATCCTGCTACATTTGATTTATTTGGGTCTAGACAACTGTGGATGTTCAGCATTTCATACAACCATACTATCTCCATAATGCATGGGTACAGCAACATATACAAATTGTGGGACAGACACATTCCAGGTTCTGTACTTTATTAAAGACATTTCACTCTTTGGTTGTGGCTGTCTCATTCATTTCATTATGTAGTGAATGCAGTATACCTTTATTCCAGATTTATTACAGCTTTCTTGGTAGCTTCAAACTCTCTTTCTCACACTCTCTCACTTATTTTATATTTACATTTCAGGATGGTACTTAATTCTAGGCTTTATTAACATTTATTACTGGGTTACAACAATCCTTCCCAGTTGACTCACTTATTTCATATGGCAGAATTTACAAGGATGTATTCGACAGTTGTCTTTCCTTTGTTGATTGATTACAACACTCATTTTCAGGCTGAAGCAGTTATCTGATATTACAATACAGGTGGAAACACTATTTGAGACTTGTTTAATCTTTATTACTGGATTGCAATACTCTTGTCCAGGCTGCATCACTTATCTAATCTTACAATATTAGCAGAATCTTTATTCTAGGCTTATTTGACCTTTATTACTGGGTTACAACACTGAACTCTTTTACAAGCTGTCCCACTTATATTCTATAACAATACCAGCAGAATAATTACTAACCTGCCTGGTGGTGCAACCTCGACAGCCTATCAGCATAGGCTTGCCGATTCGCAGAACGAACACCTGCAGCTGTAATATAAATGAAGGAATATTGTAACATACCTATCCATACTATAGACTAGGATAGCATTTCTTACATACTTAATTACATGGATACTTACTCAGTAGAGGGGCATTGGGCATTTGGCGGGCCTCCTGGATCCATCAGTTCAGTTGGTCCTCCTTTCGTCGCTTCAGGTCCGCATGGTGGTGACGGACCTGTTCACCAGTCCTCAGAATGCCTGTGGCACTGGTGAGATCATGTGCCAACTGGTTCCACGCCTCTGCCTTATACGCTCCACATTGAACCTGGCCCTGCATGAGTTGCGCTTCATGATCATGGACTAGGAGCCAAACCATATATTTTGACTCCTCAATGCCCCACCTTTGTTCTCTAAAGCGATTTCCCTCTCCTGCACCTGCCATCCTGACTGCAAATGGGTACCACAATCAGTTATGGTGTGTATTTCCGCCTATGGGGCTTATATATGCCAGTTTTCCCGGACTTATCTGTGATTGGCCATTTTGGATATTTCTCTGCTTACAGCAAACCTGCTTTGTCATGGTTATATTTTCATTCATTTCTGTATGTATGGTAATACTGTATTTCTCAGTACAACTGTCATGGCTTAGTGGTTCAGTATTTTGACTATGGTGCACACTATCCCGGGTTCGATCCTTACCATTGCTTTTTTATTTTACTACTGTCTAGACAGGCTAGTAGGTGTGTCTGTGTGTAATGGCGACTTTGCTACAGCTTGCCCAACGTTGCCTGATGGTAAGCTGCTTGGCTCGTTGTGCAGCTCCGCGCAAACGGCTTACGCTGGGTAACGCATTATTTAGCCATAAGCACTCATATTAAGCTGGGTAAAGTGCTGCCCAGCTACGGGCACTCATATTAAGCTTGTTAAAGTGCTGCTCAGCTACGGGCACTCATATTATGCTCGTTAAAGTGCTGCTCAGCTACGGGCACTCATATTAAGCTTGTTACAGCGCTGCTAAGCTATGGGCACTCATATTACGCTTGTTAAAGTGCTGCTCAGCTACAGGCACTCATATTAAGCTTGTTAAAGCACTGCTAAGCTATGGGCAATTATGATCCTTTTTATATATACTTAATATAGGTTTTGTTCAGAAATACATGGGCCATTTCATTACATTTTACTTAAATTAAATTTATATATATCGGGGTATTGTTTCATACTTATTTAAAGAAAAATGGAGGGGGATGTTGTGGGGCTCGAACCAATGTCTCTACCATTACGCTATTGTTACTTTGCTTAATTTGCATATGTAGATCTTATATGCTTTTCAATGTCATATCTGCTAACTGTGGTTGAGCGAAGGGCATACCCGAGCAAATGTGCGCAAATGTGGGCAAACATTTTGGAAATTAAAAAAAAAAGGAAACTGCTATTTTTACATTTTACATATTTTCAGTAGGGTTTAGTCTGTGGGGATGTGTGGTGTTGTGTTCCTTGACATTTCAGCGGACTCGCTCGTGGGTGTTTACTTTCAGGACTCTGACTCTTCTGGGGGCGTGTCCCTTTGCTGTACTCGGCAATTGGACACGCCCCCTACTTTCCTACACGGACCGTGTTAGACTTGGGTATGATTCACATGCCCTCATGAATATGCATGGCATGCTGACATCATACCGTTCAACTGCAGCCTCCGAGTAAGACATATTAAGTCTTACACGGAGGTTTTGTGAATCCGGCCCGTAGTCTTACCAATGTAATGCATGCATGCATTTTCCTAGTTCTTAACATTGCTTTGCTGTACAGTTATCCTACAAGTTTTAGAAAAACAAATCTAGAGAATTACATGTTTTCATGAATATCAAATAAGCAAAAAATATTTTTTTCAGCTTGACTTTAAAATATGTATTATTGAAAGACGCTATGTTTAGAATAGCAAGACTTCTTGATGTTTAAGACGTTTTTTTATTTAACGAAATACTAAAACTACATTTTCAGAATTATAAATTAAAATAATTAGAACCTTATTTTAAGCAACACAACAATATACTAATACCCCAAATGGAAATATGTCAACAGATTTGTTAGATAAATTGACTTTGATATATACACTTCCTAAAGTTATGAGATTTGTGCATCTCACTGTAAGTTATTAAAAAATTATTATTATAAAATAGTATACACTATTTTCAGATTCATACCTTTTATGGAGCACTAACATCCAAATCATTGAAAAAAAGGAAAAATAGCAAAAACTGTTTTTTGTGCAAGGGGGAGGACAAGCTCCACTATACCACCCATGTGGACAACGTGCTGCCACAACCCTTTGTTAATTATAAGTACTAACTCTGAAACTTCACTTCATTGATGAAAAGACCAAATCCTCAATCTCCTCTGTACTTTATCACGCACTTTGGATTTCCCATTTACTCCTATGCATCGCTGTTCTGATTTCAACCTTATGTAACTCAACATTCGCCCATGTTGCGATATTCCTACCTTCCCTTATTTTTTGCATTAGGAATCAGTCTGAGTATATAATTAGTGACACTCATCCTCTGAATTCAGTATGGCAACTTCATAATCAAAGAACTCTGATGGCATTTCTCATGATGTTATTAGTGCAGTATATTCTGAAAGTAGATTTAAGATGCTAAGACTAATGTTGGTTTGTTAAGTACTGTGACAGATCATCAAGCAATGTATTGGATGCAGATTGTGACTTGTTGAAGTATATATGCAATCAACTATTAAGATGTTCACAGTGCAATTAACAAAAATTCGGAAGAATAGCCACAACATTCCATTTTCCAAGAAAATGCCATGCTGTGCAAAATGCAGAGAATGCTCAGCACCAAAGCAGACAGAAAGCACAATGGTGATCATACCAAAATACAATGTGCCCCAACAAGACTATAGGAGGTGATGCCACATATTCATAATGTGAATGTTAACATAATACAGTTTTACTTCCAAACAGGTAGTATATTACAGTGTAAGCCAGAACCACCGTGATAAAACATGCGGCTAGATACTGCATGCCCAAATCTGAATCAACACACGTCTGTGGCCACTAAGTAGCTCAGTTCAGCTGTGTAACAATAGATAATAACACTCATATAGTAACATTAGTACATGTATTTTAATGCTAATACAAATATGGTACTAATAGTACATATACAGTAACAATAGTTCAGATATATTGGCAATAATATGCATATGGTAATATTAGTGCAAATATAATAACAGAATACATAATAGTACATATATGGTAGTAAGAATATACATATTGTAATAATAGTACACATTTGGTAATAATAGTATGACTGTGTTAATAATGTACATACAGTAACAATAGTAGTACACGTGACAATAGTATACATATTGTAACAATGGTACACATATGGTAATAACAGTACACATTTTGTAATTGTTGATGACACATTAGCTAATGTACATATTGTAGCACAGGCCAGTGTAGTTGGCTTATGCAAGCATGTCAAATACAAAACACATCCATCTGAGTGTACCGCAGGGCATACTTATGTGGTTACAGCCCAGTTTCTGAAAGCATATCACAAAGTAGGCAGCATGAAGCTACATGGGAGGTCAGATGTGTACACTGACAGGTACTGGGGATTTGTTAGCAGTGGGACTGATATGATTAAATTCATTCCCATGATCCTACCACAAGGTTCATACACTGCAGTCACAACAGCTATTTTACAGCTATGTAGATAAGGTAGTAAGAAAGTAAACTGCATGACTAGCTGATTGACTTCTTCTTTTGGCTTTTTCCCGGTTAGGGGTCGCCACAGCAGATCACCTTGTCCGCACATTGAATGGCAGTGGAGTTTTACGGTGTCGAGTTGCCAGCCCGGCACCCAACCTTCCACAGAAGGCACACTCACATGCACACCTAGGGCCAATTTAGAGTGTCCAATCCACCTGCAGCATGTCTTTGGGATGTGGAAGGAAACCGGAGCACCCGGAGGAAACCCACACGACCACAGGGAGGACATGCAGACTCCGCACAGAAGGCACCCCAGCCAAGGATCGAACCGGAGAACCTCTTGCTGTGAGGCGGCAATGCTAACCACTGCACCACCGTGGCCGCCATGACTAGCTGATTGACTACAGACCACAAATTCCTCCTAACCTATACTATGCCAAAATACATCTGTCACTAAAGTGAACTTGGAAACACACGATGATAGAAATCATACAACATAAGCATCATGTCAACATAAATAGCAGCATTTGTTAAAAAGATGCATGCCCTGTTTTTATGCACAGCTGCACACAGAGTGCAGTTGGCAGCTGACAGCATTAGGAATGTTGGATTATAAATGTCAGAAATGTAGTGAGGGAGGGTCTATATTATTTCATTGAACATTAATTTCTATGAATACATATTCATTGACCCCTTTACATCAAACATCCATTCATCGAATGTTAAAATCAGCAAATGTTTTTTATAGGGAAGGGAGGTAGTTGGCCATCATTAGAAATTTGACCTTTTCCCCACTGTATTGCGATCTTGGAGTTGGTATATATAAGTAGGTGGGCTGTGGCGCCCCCTCCTTGGTGGGTTTGATATAATGTAGTGTGTGTGACATTCACTGTGGTGGACAAGTAATTCCTTTTCCTATAAAAAACGTTCACTGATTTTAACATTTTAATGGATGCTTGATGTAAAGGGGTCGTGAATAGGTATTCACAGAAATTAATGTTCAATTAAGTAATATAGACCCAGTAAGGGAATGTAGTACTCTTTATAATATGGCATTACCGGAAAAGACTGAATATCCCCATACTAGACTTACCACCACTGTAAAGAAACAGGATGCCTGCATAAAGATGCCAGCAGGTACACCCAAAGATCAACAGATTGTTTATAACAACCAAAAAACAAGAGACAAAGAATAATAAAATGTCCATATGTAAATCCTTTTGAAATTTCAGAAATGATTTCTTACCAAAGGTGCTGCAGTGAGCACAAAGAAGGTGAAAAAAGTTAATCACCTTGAGTTTAATTAGGTGGATGCATTTCCCCCAAGAAATATGCAGTCAATCATCTGGATTCAGCAAGCCCTGCATGGAGTGCAGAAATAGTGCAAGAGCTGCTGCACGGAATATGGCCGACGAGCGATCCAGGTAAGAGCTCACGGGACATGCACAAGTGGTCCTACACTATTCCTGCATGGACACCACTGCTATATGCTAATTACCTCATTTGCTGGTGAAAACCATGCAAATGGTGAATTAGCAATCCAGGAAGCAGGCAGGTGTCTGTGCAGGAATAGTGTAACCTGCAGAAATGTATTCAGTTACTAACTGAATACATTTCTGCAAATTATAAAATGGAGGCATGACAGCTCTAAAGAAAGCATTTATTCAATGTAGTAGGCATGCCAATGGCCAAATATATGGCCAAAGGCATGAGAAATAGTTGCAAAATTATAAAAAAAAACTTTTATTTTTTTTGGCCAATTTCAGATGTTTAAGAGTAGGGCAGCAGTGCACAAATGGGATTGGCCCAAAAATAAGATTAAAAAAGTTGGAAATAAGCTTTTAAACCCAAATCAGCATTTTGCCATAATAGTCAAATGGCATGCATAAGACAACAATACCAGGGAATAGTGGTTGTTAAGGGGGAGGGTTCAGTGTGAGTGTGATAGCATTCTGTTTTATGCAACTGAGGGGATTGTTACTGAATCACATATTTCCTCTCAGTGTTAGCTTGCACCCAACCGTACAGGTGCAGCAACACCACTGTATAAGTATAAGAGGTAGATCACACTGGATTTTAAACAAAAAAAAAACTCCAGGAAATAGCAGCTCTGTTCACATCTGAGCACTGGGTATGTGCACCGCACCATGGGGCTTAAACAGGAAGGCAATAGGAAGGGAAAAACGGCAGTAGGAAGGCAATCAAGGAGAACCAGCATAGCTGGCAGGTGAAATGTATCAGAATCAACCAATTACACATGGAACAACCCAGCACATTACTATAAACTATGCAAACACCCTCCAGTCTGGTTTTTCTCACAAACTCTACACCACCAATGTACACAGACAGGGAAATTCTACCTGACAAAACTAACAAAATGTTAGGGGCTGCTGCCAATTTCATCCATCAATATGTGCAAGAGGCTGAGGGTGGAGGATGTGAATGCTGATAACCAACCCACAGTGAGGAGAAGGAGAAGAGTGTACAGACCCAGGGTAACCTACCTGGGGCTACATGAGCTGGAGATAGTGAAGCACTATAGGGTGGACAGAGACATTCTACAGCAAATTGTTGAGCTGGGCCAGTCATGCCTCACACACAGAACCAACAGAGGGGAACCCATCCCAGTGGATACCAAGGTATGCATAGGCTTAAGAATACTAGCCATAGGTACCTTCCAAAGGGAAATTGGGGATATCATGGGGATCTCACAGGCATAAGCATCCAGGGTACTCCACCACTTCCTGGATGCCATGTCAGCACATGCTGGTGAGCACATATATTTTCTCAACACCCATGAGGCACTGACCAGCAATATGCCTTTCTTCCACTAAATAGCAGAATATCCTGAGGTAGTGGGTGCTATAGACTGCACGCACATACACATCAAAGCACCACCTGGTGAGCGGGGTAGGGTCTACATAAACCACAAGGGCTTCCCCACCATCAACTGCCAGGTCGTGTGCGATGCCCTGGGCATTATCTTGAATGTGTGTGCTGGCAGTCCTGGAAGCTATCACGATTCCCACATTTGGCATATGACACAGCTTTACCAGTCATTTGCCAGTGGGGACATCACACATGGCCAATTAGTGGGCAATGCTGGCTACACAATGAAGCCATGGCTGATGAGACCCATCAGAAATACACACACACCGGAACAAGAACTCCATAATGAGGTACACGCACAAACCAGAATCATAATAGAGCATATGTTTGGGATGCTCAAGTCATGGTTCCACTGCCTGGACATATCCAGTGCAGCCTTGCAGTACTCTCCAGCTACATGTACACAAATGTTCATAGTATGTGCCATGCTACACAATATAATCCTGTGGAAACAGCTTCAGCAGGAACAGCATGGGGCAAGATCACACAGCCTCCCCCACCATTGCCAAGGCCATCACAGGCACAGAGGGACTTGGAGGACCAACATGAGCCTGCCCATGTAGGCAGAAGGAAGCAGGCCCAGTATGCCCAGGCCTTGGCAAAGAGGCAATGCATAGCACATACACTGACATAGTAGGGACCCAGGGAATGGCACCTCTCTCTGACTCGCACATACAGTAAAAGGGATGCCAAACATGACACTACCTGTGCTTTACCATGTATAGGGAGTGTACTATGTACATCCGACATATTCAGCCCTCCAGCACCATCCTCAATACTGGCACAGCCACAAGGTAATTCACTCTTCCTTTCAATTACTGAATGAAGTAGTATGTTCTGATAGTTGTATCTATGGTATGGACATGAGCATGCAAGGGAATCAGGTGGGTGAATGGGATGGCAGCAGATAATGGACACCTATATGGGCAGCATGAAATCCATAACAAATACTGGTGTCAATATACTAGGTAGTACTAGACAAGGTGACAAATCTCACTGCAGTATGTGTGGTGGCCCAAATGTGTATCCATAGGACACACACATGCATGTCAGTGAGGCACAAATACCCACCACCAGCCTCAGCCAGCAGGACAGGTGTAGATGACCATAAAGAAAGGCTGGGCTAAGGCCTCCAATTGATACCAATGGTTAACAGCCCCCCTCCAGATCTACACATATGGACTACAACAGGTCTGGCAGTTGTATGTTAGTTCTGAACGGTAAGAAGTATGAAACTGAAATGTAGGCCAATAAAACCTAAAATCTGTACTTTACAGATATGCCTCCAGTCTGCATGATAGGTCTGTGTACAAAATGTAATGGAAGCCAACAGAGTACCTGAAATACCAGTACAGTCATAGGAAATGTTTAAAGTCATCAGGTGTGCCCCCCCCCCCCACAATCCTATGTAGAAATGCAGTAACTTGTAAGTGTGAGGTGTAATAACAGTGGAGCAGATTACCCAAGCTGGCCCAATCTACAGGATAGATTGTTGCATGCATACACTATGCAGGGGTCCATGTGTTGGGCTGTTGTGTGTTCAATATTTTCTGGAAGTGGTCAGCATGTAGGCATGGAGGGTTGGTCTCGGTGGCTTGTGAGCAGTACTGTTGATGACAGGGTCATGTTCCAACAACTGCAGTGCCAATCACAATGCTTTTCAGCAATACCCATGTCAGCAGTCATCCATACTCACTGTCCAGATGTCAATATCTGTCACCGTCTGAAAGATGGACATACAATGAATGTGGACCCAAACATACACACAGTACACAGGTGGAAGTACCTGGACAGAGTACATAAAATGTAACTGTCAACTGCACACAACTTTGGAATTGTACATACAGGTTAGCTGCACATTAGTTGTCTGTGTAGTATGGAATACTGATGTAGTCTGACCAATCACTGGCAGACCACAAAAGGTACAGTTATGAAATAATGAGAGACTGCCTATGTCCCCGCACAAGGCACCATAAGGGGAATGCCCCATGTATATCTCTGAGTCAGCTGCAAGTAGCTTCCATATCATACATGCACTCAGCTCACCCCACCATCAGCCACAGGTTTATCACAGGTCATATCCTTGATGTTGGGAATGAGTACAGTATGACCCCCACTTCTGTATGGGAATACCCACAGAATGCAGCATGCTGAAGAGGTGTCCCATGCAGGTGTGTCCCTAGCTGTAAGAAGCACCCTGCCAGCATTGAGACCAATGGATTAATATGGACAGGAACTATTGCCATTAACCCCTCACACACTTACCCTGTCACCCCAGGGGAATACACTGGCTCGCAGCCTGGGAATGTAGGAGTGACAGAATGCACTGGCCTGCTACAGATGGCCTGCATCACTACCAAATGGTCTACAGTCCTCTGTCAAAGGCCTGTGCCTCACCCATAGTGCCAATGTATGGTATCTCATGGGGTCCCATCTAACAACATAATACAGTCAACAGAACACAAATGCAAGGTCATGTTGACAAATCTCAGTAGCATGCCCATCATGTCCTACTGCATGAACTGTGGACCAACCCCTAAATACCCCTGAGATGAAGGCCCAACTATAGGGATGCTTCTCAGATATTGCTCACATAATGTTAGGAAGAGGATAGAATAACAGAGTGTGGGGGGTGTAGAAGCATGGACGTCATGGAGTGTGTGAAGTCTGAAACTCTGATGTGTGCCCATACTACCCCTGCCTGCAAACCCAGTAATGGGTGGCGACAAACCTGCTTGTAAACCACAAAGTGGAACTGACCAGATATATGAGCCCTGCCTCTGGGTAATCTGGGTGAATCTGTACAGCTGAGAGGTATGGCCACAGCAGGATATGGCCATTTTGTTACGTCGATATAAGTTCAGGAAGGGGATCCTAAGCCACCATAGTACCAAGGTGCTGGACCATTTACACAGACCCATCAGCAATTGTATGCGGCTACTCCTCCAGAATGTCATAAGTATGCAAGAATATGTAGGCTGCAAACTACAATACTGGACACAGCTTCATTCATCTTGTATTTCCCAGGAAATAACTGTGAGCAAATAAGTATATCTGTCAGTAGTTGATGACATAATACATCAAGGTGTAAAACAGTACATATGTCTGAATATGTCTGCTAACACCAACCATGTAACACAAGCAGCACAGACAGCAATAGTTACAGTATCCCACTATCTGTTGCCCATTGTGACTCCATATTGTCAACCTATCTACAGATATCCTGTAGAAGCAGATTGCTAGCTGTAGGTGTAGAACACCAAACCCTGGATTGGAGAACAACCCTACCTGTAATGGATTCACACACTCAATACTGGGCATGCTCCTACACTTAGAGACATGAAGCCTATGTCTGACAATACAGTGGACTATACATATGTGTCAGTCGGAGATGTCTGTGCACACACACTACATTGTACACCATTCATGCTTTGCACACACATTAGATAGGAATACACACACATATCCAAGGCCAACACATGGTAATATGTCAAATATACAAACACAGAGATGTGGGGAAAAGAGAGACACACAGTGACAGAGAGATTTCCATTATGAGGTTTGTCCCACCCACCACACATCCACTTGGCCACTATCACATGATGAGCTGATGTCAATCACTGTAGACATTCCTTTTGGTAGCCCTCATCCCTATAGTGTCTGTGGTGCTTGTGATAAGTTTGTAACATCATAGTACAAATCAGTATTCCTCTAGCATTTGTATACCCAGTCCTGTCAAATATAAAGTTATGTGTGAATGTGTGTGTGTGTGTGTGTGTGTGTGTGTGTGTGTGTGTGTGTGTGTGTGTGTGTGTGTGTGTGTGTGTGTGTGTGTGTTGATTTAGGGCCCATTCATACATACTGCACTTCCTATTGCCCATATTAGCACTCCTGCTGATGTCAGTCACCTTGAAATAATCCTCTGGCCAAACCTCAGCCCTATAAGCTGCATGGCACTTGTGATGCATGTGTAATATTGTAGCATAGAAAGCTAGTTAGGTAGGAGTTCTAATCCCAAACATGGCAACTGTGAAACTCTGTGTGTGTGTGTGTGTGTGTGTGTGTGTGTGTGTGTGTGTGTGTGTGTGTGTGTGTGTGTGTGTGTGTGTGTGTGTGTGGAGATGAATGATTTTGAGGCCATTCACACTCACTACACATCCGATTGCCCTACTTTAGCATGCCTGTTGATGTCAGTCAACTTGAAATAACCCTTTGGACAAGTGCCAGCCCTATAAGCTCCATGGTTCGTGCGATAACTGCATAATGCTATAGTGTAGCATATTATTTAGGTAGGAGTTCTAATCCCAGACATGGCAACTGTGTGTTTATGTGAGCGAGAGTGTGTGTCTTTGATGATACCTGATTTTATGTGCATTCACACCTACTACTCTCCCCTTACCCCTCCTTTAGCAGAGCTGCTGCTGATGTTAGTCACTTTCAAAGATACATTTGGACAGCTCTTCAACATATAAGCTCCATGGTGCTTGCGATAACTACATAATACTATAGTGTAGCATACTAGTTAGGAAGGAATTCTAATCCCAGATACAGAAACTGTGAAACGGTGTGTGTTTGTGTGCAAGAGTATGTCTTTGATGATACCTGATTTTATGGACATTCACACTTACTACTCTCCCCTTACCCCTCCTTTAGCACTGCTGCTGATGTTAGTCACCTTCAAAGATACCTTTGGACACCTTTCCAACATATAAACTCTGTGGCACTTGTGATAACTGCATAATAATATAGTGTAGCATACTATCAATGTAGGCGTTCCAATCCCAGACGTTGAAACTGTGTGTGTTTGTGTGAGAGAGAGTGTGTGTGTCTTTGATGATACCTGATTTTATGGAAATTCACACTTACTACTCTCCCCTTACCCCTCCTTTAGCACTACTGCTGATGCTAGCCACCTTCAAAGATACCTTTGGATAGTTTTCTAATATATAAACTCTGTGTCACTTGCGATAACTATGTAATACTATAGTGTAGCATACTAGTTAGGTAGAAGTTCTAATCCCAGACATGGCAACTGTGAAACTGTGTGTGAAAGAGTGTGTGTGTCTTTTATGATACCTGATTTTATGGACATTCACATTTACTACTCTCCCCTTACCTCTCCTTTAGCACTGCTGCTGATGTTATTCACCTTCAAAGATACCTTGACACAGCTCTGCAACATGTAAGCTCCATGGCATGTGCCATAAATGCAGAA
This sequence comes from Protopterus annectens, assembly GCF_019279795.1. Lineage (NCBI taxonomy): Eukaryota > Metazoa > Chordata > Ceratodontiformes > Protopteridae > Protopterus > Protopterus annectens. The sequence goes on from NC_056731.1 coordinate 421,696,870, forward strand.
CAATGTAAAAGCAGTAACTACATAGGTATGGGCTTGAATCTCATCCGTGGCAAGTGTTTGTGTGTGTACATATGTATGTCTGTACCTCAAAGATTTTGTCCCCATTTACATCCAGTACACATCTCAATGCCTGACTTTAGCAGACCTGCAGATATCATGCACCTTAGAAGTACTTGTTGCCAACTCTAAACCATGTAAGGTCAGTGGTGCATGTGGTTAATGTGTAACATAATGGTCCAAAAAGATTGTTAGATAGAGGTTTGAACCTCACCCTTGGCAAATGTAAATATGTGTGTAGGGTAAAATTAGTTTTGGGATCTCTCATCCACTACATCACCCAATGCAAGTATTTACAAAGGCTGGTGATGTTTGCCACCTTAGAAGTATCTTGGGATGACATTCATCTTATAAACTATGTGGTGCATGCGATAAATGTGGTACACTGTAGTAGCAATACATAGCTATGTAGGGATTTGAATCTCAGTACTGGCAAGTGTGTGTGTCTGTCATCAGTATCCTGTGTGGGGGTTGCTGTAATTGCGTAATAACAGAATCCATTGTGGGGTGTTTTTTCTAAATTATTATGTTAAGGACCTAGTATAATGTCCACATTAAAAGGCCAACAGATGTCAAACAGCAGAGAGGTTGGTGTAGACAGTCCACAGCCCTACATGTGACAGTATGGATTGGTGAGCAATATAGGCAACCCTTATATTACTTGGAGAACACTCTCCACCCACGGCTCATACACAAACACACTTAGCTAGGCAAAAAACACTATATTGGTAGTTCCCTGCATATTGCCTCACAGATAGTAACCACGGTGTGATTGGAGTGGACTACATGCCTGTTAACCACAACAGTGCCACTGACATTAGAAAGTACTTTGATGTGTTACATCTCCTGACTGAGTGTGTGTTATCAAACAAGTAAAAGGACATGGCACCCTGTTCCTTCCCCTCAGTCACCAAATAAATGTGTACAGTGACCCTTTTGCCATGTTCCCCAGAAATGGAATACCATGCCTCATACACATGCCCTGTATGGACAGACACCACTAACTCCACTGAATACCCATACCATGCTGTCAATGTAGGTGCAAGCATGACCTCAGTTACATAGGCAAGTCTCACCAAATGAGATCAGGAATGCTACATCAGAAGATAACAATCTGTCTACACAACATGCCTCAGAGACCTCAAGTACAATTCCACATGTCAAAGAACATGCATGTGGGACATGTGCACAACCCAGACACTGTCCATGTTATGGAATATAGATCACATACATGGGAAGCAGTGCACATCACTGGGCACCCACAACAGTACCCCAGATGAGCTGATGGTGAATACAATACCCACCTCTGGGAACCACTCCAGGGACTACACCCCTGAGCCACACTGGGTACTATTGTCATGTGGCCTGATGCCAAGGTATTCCCTTGGGCTAGCGTTGTAGAGCCTTCAGGCCCATTCACCTACAACACACCTGTGAATCAATGAACCTATGGATCTCAGTACTAGCAAATGTGTGTGTGTGTCTGTGTGTGTGTTTGTGTGTGTGTGTGTGTGTGTGTGTGTGTGTGTGTGCGTGTGTGTGTGTGTGTGTGTGTGTGTGTGTGTGTGTGTGTGTGTGTGTGTGTCCGTGTGGAGATGAATGATTTTGAGGCCACACTCACTACACCTCCCATTGCCCTACTTTAGCATGCCTACTGATGTCAGTCACCTTGAAAAAACCTTTTGACCACATTTCAGCCCTATAAGCTCTGTGGTGCTTGCAATAACTGCGTAATACTGTAGTATAGCAAACTAGTTAGGTAGGAGTTCTAATTATGGTCCTGGCAACTGTGATAATGTATGTGCTTGTGTGAGAGAGTGTGTGTGAGTCTTTGTTGACACCTGATTTTTGTAGACATTCTCACTTACTACCCTTCCCTTACTCCTCCTTTAGCACTGCTGCTGATGTCACTACCTTCAAAGATACCTTTGGACAGCTCTCGAACATGTAAGCTCCATGGCGTGTGCAATAACTGTGTAACACTGTAATAGAAATACATAACCATGTAGGGATTTGAAATTCAATACTGGTAAGTGTGTGTGTTTGTGTGTGTGTCATCAGTATCCTGTTAGGGTGATTGTGTAATGACAGGATCCATTGCAGTGTGGGTTTTGCTGCATTATTATATTGAGGGCTTATATGTCCAATGTCCACATTACAAGGCCAACAGTTTTCAAACAGTATAGAGGTTGTTGTAGACAATCCACAGCCATAAATGTCTACTGCCATGTGCAATTACTATGTGACAGTATGGATTAGTAACAACCGTTATAATATCCAGATACCACTCTCCACCCATGGACAAAAACATGCCTGGCTCCTTCTCCCTTCCTTTCTTACTTTCTCTCTCTCTCACCCTCTCTGGTAGATGTAGAAAACTACACCTGTTTTGCATAGGCAGCAGTTTGATTTTTCTAGGTAATACTCATGATCAGCTGATGGCCTGTGCACAAATTGGAGTCTCCCACTTGCTAATTGCATGTGGAAAAGCTGTGGTATCATTCCTATAGCCAACTGCATGGAAACATACTCCTGTAACTAAGCACTTCATGTGGGTGTTGGCCCTTTTCCTTCACTGTGAGCAGAACTTCATGCGGGTGTCTGACAAACAGCATCACCGAGGGTAGTTGGACATACCTCTTACAGCAAACACTGTAGAGACAGGCCAACAAACAGAAGGGGGATGTTCCAGACATGGGGACAGAATGTAAGTATTGCTGTTCTACATTTGAAGTAATGTTGGTTTAACAGGATTTGTGTGGATATGGCTGTTCTGCATGATTTAAAGTCTGGCATGACAGTGTTATGTGGTTGAGGAAACTCTCACCTGTAGGGCTATCTGAAGACTGGCCAGAGTTTGGAGTCTTAAATGTGGTGTGTTACTCACACATTTTCTGTCTTTAGAATTACAGTAGCATACTCTGATGATTGCAGTCGGTAAATGGTGACATCCATATATGTTACTGACTTTATATCCCTCAGAAGAGATATGTCACAACAAACCCTGTTACACCAGCAATTTTCTCAGTTTATCACAGCAATATGTCAATATTGGCCCTGTGTTTGTGCCTCTGTCCCTCAAGTCTCTCATCCTTTGTCCATATGTCATGCAGTAAGAGGTGCATATGTACAGTATATAATTATTTACTGACATCATTCCTGATAACAAGCCAGTGATATATCAAACTGCCAGACATTATGTATAGTAGGCCTTATATTTGAGCACAAAACCTGGACATTCTGTTGTAGTCTGTACAGTAGTGAGGTCTGTGAACTTATGGTGATTGTTGACAGAGTGCCAGCATTATGTAGCAGTGTATTTTGAATATGTTACTTGGCCTGTGTACAGACTGTGGTAAATGTCATTGTTCTTGGTCCTGTTCTATCTGATGTTGCATGCTGCTCCAGTTTATGGTACTCTATCGGTATATATGTCGGTAGTGCCTGACTGACACATGTCCCATACCACAGTCAGGCATCAGACTACACTGTGTATTGGCCCAGTATATGTAGGGTTACTGTGTGAGTGGCTCATATGAGGGTGGTGTTGTTCACACAGTACATATACTGTAATATTACTTAGGCTTACCATAATGTGACTGCACTGTGTTGAGATTGGTTGTGGGTATGCACTTTCACACTGGTGTCTGTTACTCTGTGCTGTTACATGCCTATAGTGCCTGCTATATTTGCAATTACATGTGTATTCCCCCAAAGGAAACTTGGGTCAGTGCTGTGGCAGTTTGCCTGTAGTTTACACAGTGTTTAGTGACATGCCTAGCAGCTAAGTATATTTACCTACTGAGATGTTATGTCCAGATATTTGTCAGATGTACTGTTGCCTGGCCACTATACGTGTTATGTATTTCTGAAAAAGCAGTGGGATGCTGTGAAGATGTATGTCACTAACTAGTGGGAAGTATGTGGGCTTGGGACCTCTGCTCCTCCAGTTAATATGTGTTAGAACAGACAGGAGGGTGTGAATGCATCAGCTGTGTGAGCTTATCTACTCCAGTATTTGTGTTATATCCCCACTTTCATGTTGGTAAACATCCCCTTTGTCAGGCTTGGTCTACACATTTTGCACTAAAGGGTTCTGTGTATACCTCTGGACTGACCAGATTGTTTCAAACTGTCCATGTGTATTGGTCAATTTCTGCTGTATGCCACAGGATCATTACTGAGATTTGTATGGTACTTCACTATGATGATTTTATGATGTCTGTCAGTAACTGATGGCGTACACGTCAGTTTCAGAAGAGCCTTCCTACACAACATGTCTGTTGACACAACCCCTGTTACTGTATCAAAATTTTACATTTATAACTGCAATACTTACATTACATTCCCTTGCACTAAGAGGTTGTGAGTTATGGTGCTAAGGTATGACTCCACTACATGTTATGGGCATACGTTTTATATATATATATATATATATATATATATATAAATGTGTATGTATATATATATATATATATATATATATATATATATATATATATATATATATATATATATATATATATATATATATATATATATATATATATATATATATATATATATATATATATATATATATATATATATATATATATATATATATATATGTGTGTGTGTGTATGTACATGTATACATATATCTACATGGATCCCCTACACATGGTCGACACCGAAGACCATATGGCCGAGACTATATGATTGACATTTGAAATGCCAACCATGCAGAACTGGCATCTCCGTACAGTGCAGAATGGAAAGATTTCCATTTTCGTATTGTAGCACGATCTCAGAGTTAGTATATTTAAGTTACGGGGGTGTGGCGGTGTAGCCTTCCTGCTAGCAGTTAGAAAGTAAGTTAATGTGTGTTTTATTTTTTTTTTACATGTTTGAAATTTCAGGAGTCGAACATATGGTCTCGGCCATATGGGTTTCTGCTTTCTTGAAATTTTGAACATGTATAGTAGACTCATCTTCATATGTATATGTGTGTATATATATATATATATTTATCCTTGTTATGTGTAAACATGAGTGTTGTATATACCTTCTCAGATGTATCCCGCCATATTTCTCTGATATGTGTATATTTAGATATAAAAATGTGATTGATTCAACACTATTTTCACTAACAAGTAGTAAACAATTGTAGTAGTCAAAGCAGTTGTTCGCTACCATTCAGTGCATGTACTGAATGATATATTTGAACAAACAACAGCCATTTGTACAGCTCAGATGGCTTAGCGATGTGATTATAGTCTACATGGTCCTGGGTTCAAGACCTGCAAGGGCTGTTAATTTTGTTGCTAGGTAGAACAAGGACTGCAGAATACAGAGTGGTTAAGGCAGTTTTGAGCAGCTTTAAGTGGCTTTGTATGGGTTTGCACAATGATAAGCAGTGCTAGCATACAATTAAATGAAAAGGCACTTACACCATGTAGGCTTTGCTTACCAGTGCACAAATATGCTTAGCATTTACATTTAAGCAATGCTTACACCTGCTAAGCATTAGCTCAGCCCTGGTAACCAGTGATCACATTCCAGTCTGATAAAATAGCAGGGTAATGACATATTTAATAAGTGTATCTAACTCCACGTACATAACATGCTTCTATGTGCTGTCATTACAGTATCAAGGGGTGTGAGTATACTGTATGGGACACCTGAGTATACATAGCTAGTACCACAATCTTTTCTCTTTGTATGTGTTTCATACATGGGTAGTGTCCCAGGTTATATGCAGTCACACTTGCATGTATTGTATCATTATGTTACTAATTTTAACAGTGCTTTTCCAAGTAAGAGTAGATTGCAGATTGTAGTACTGGAATTATACACTCCTGCATGCAAAGTTGAACTCTGAGTATGGACTATCGTGTTCTTGGTGTGTGAGCTGTATGTTATTAAGTATCTCCTACTGGATATTGATCTGATATATGGATATTAACTGTAGACTGCCATGTGTTTAGTACATGTCATTGAGGGCTGCTGTCATGTAGAAATGGCATACCTCTCAGTGTCAGACGTCTGTCAAAACATTCATCCTAATGCATAACCTGTTGGCTAGTTAATTTCTGTCTGTTCTCTGTACAGATGTGCAGATGTCAGGTATACATATTGGCTGCTTACAGGCAATCTCTGATTGACTGACACTGACATGTCTTCCCAGCTGTGTTATGAATGCCACAGCTAGGAAACCCCACCCTGTATGCACCACATGCCATGGATACCTCAACCAGACTACCACAGTCAACAGAACATGCTTGGGTACAGGTCTCTAACCCAGACACTGGCCATATTATGTAATATAAGTTGCATACATGTTAATTGGAGCACCTCACTGGCCCTCTGCAAGAGAAAACCAGATGATTGGATCTTGAATTTAACTGTCACCCTGGGGATCACTCAAGTGGCATCTGTTCATAGACGGCCAGCTGACAAATGTCAGGTGGCATGATATCAGTGTACCCACATGCTCAACTCTTCTTATCTCTCTGTGAACATTAGCCTGGTACACACCTAGGAACTCCTGCACCTATGGACCTTAGTACTGGCAAATGTTTCAGTGTGCATTACTGAGAATAACAGTGTCTGTGTGTTGGTAAACCTGTAGTTGAAAATACTCTGAGGGCCTTCCCACCCATTACACCCCCCATTGCTATACTTAGAAACAGATGCTGCTGTAATTGACATTAAATGTACCTTGTTACATTATTCACCCTATAGGCCACCTGGAGCTTGTAGTACCAGCATAACACTGTTCTACACATGGGTATATAGGCATGGGTTACCCTCTGAGTCCTGGCAGTTGTGTGTATGTGTGTATGTGTGTGCAATTGTGTGCGAGTGTGCATATTTGTAGGAGGCAGCATTCTGAGGCCAAATTTTCCAAATACAATAAACCTTGCTATACATAATAAGGGATGGTGATGTTGCTGACATTAGGAGAGCCATGACAAAGCCTCACCCACTATTCCAGTGGCATATGCAATAAATGCATACCCCTGTAGTAGCACTGATTAGATAGACAAGGGTTTGTATTGCAGTTCTGTTCAATGTGTGATTGTGGGTATGTCAGAGCATTATCATGGGTTTCAGTGAGTACAATATCTAATGTGGGGTGTGAGTGCTGGGTATACTGTCTTTACACCATGGTACCCCCAGTACATGTCCCAAGGTCCACTGTATGAGGACCGCTGTCACCATCAACCATACAGGTAACTGATTACACTATCCAGCCCAATGATGCATGTGCTGCATGCAAAAACTCTGTAACAGAATGGACTCACTGACAAGGTAGTTAGCACTGCTAAACCCATATCTGTCAAATGTGTCTATGACTGTATGTGTTTGTCAACATGTATATGACACTATGTCATACTATGTATTGTTCATTAACACCCAGTACATCCCCCATTACCATAATGTACAAGGCCTGGTGATGTTCTTCACTTAACAGGAAACTCAGGACCACACCTCACCCTAAAAGTTCTGTGATGTGTGCAATTAAGGCCAAACACATTAGTAGCAATAAGTACCTAGGTAGGGGGTTTACTCTCAGTGCTGCCAAGTAAGTTTGTGTGTATGTGAAGGGATCTACTTCAGTTTGCAGAAAATATATGTCCCAGGAGATCATCTGTCCGAGAAATAACTGCCAAAAGGTAAAATTTCAAAGCGATCATCTTATGGAAATGCATTCAATCAAAACTAGTAGTGGATGTGTAAATGCCCTCTTCCCCACTGTACAGCTGTACAGCGATACTGAAGTTAGTATATATACATGGGTGTGGTTGTTGTGGGCACAGCTACCCATATTGGGGTTATTGTTGTGCATATTCCCTTGCTTAGTGTGCCATTATACTGTACAGTTTATGTTAATCACACTATGTGTGTTTCTACGCCATCCCACACCCCCCCAAAGTGGGGGGCTGTGCCACCCACACTAGCACATCTATGTTTACCAACTCCAGGACTGCACTACACTGGGGAAGAGGACATATACCCTGCCAGTGCCATTGTCAATGACATTAAACTGGTGGACTGATTATTTACTCATGTGATATTTTGGCAATTTAGTCTTGGTGGAATTACATAGGCCAGGATTAGTTCACTGCAAAATGAAGTACATCCATGTGAACAGTATTCTCTGTGTATTGCATCAACACCAAAGCCTCTGTGTGTGTGTGTTATTCACAAACATTTGGTGTGTGCCACCTAGTACACTTACCATTGTCCACTGTAGAAGAGATGCTTACATCAGCCACCATGCACTCACCTGTATACGCCCTGCAGACCTATCAGCCATGTGGCATATGCAGTAAGTGTTATACAGACCTGTTATTTGTGTTCAGCTCTACCCGGGATATGACACCGCCAATGTGTCACCACAGTGCCACACCACTTGTAGGAAAGGACAGCAGATAAACATCCTGCTGACACATAGACACCTAGACCACAAACAGAATACATTATGGAGACCACAATCAGTCAGTGTTAATAACAGCTATAATGCATCATGGCTGATCAGCTACACATCCTGACATGTAAGCATTAATCATTCCAGCTGAAAACATGTTAAAGATCATTACATTGCTAAACCTTAGTACATTCACCCTATGCATCAGAACCATATTAGCATGTACCTGCATTGATGGTATGAATGACAAGGATGTGGCACAGGTCTCATCATATGCACAGGGTGTGTTGTATGTTTGCCAGATGCCTGGGCTGAGCCGTTTGGTTGACATCATGTGTTTGGGTTAGGGGGTTCTTTATTAAATGGGTTGTGCAGACATAGTGTGTGTAGGTATGGAGGTGCCCTAGCTGTGTTGGTGATTTGTGCATGTGTATGTATGCGCACATTTCCTGCCATGTGGCTGCAATATACAGGAGTTTGTTGGACAGCTGCAGACCATACATGGCAGGGTGTACAGTTCACCATGTCCAGCCATGGACATGGGAACTGTGCCTGCCAGAGGTTCCACAGGCACTACCAGGTGGAAGCCCAGATATGGTACTCTCCCCTGATGATGACACTTGTCTGCTGGATCCGCATCCCTCTTGGGACTAGCCAGGACCACGTGCATGTGGCCTGGTGCATTGTGGTGTAGACAGCACCCCCCTGCAGTACTGGTGCTGGTATTGCCACTACGGGAGTGACTATGAGTTGTTGCACATCCACATAAACCTCCACCTGTTGGTGTTGCTGACCTAGGTCCACATGGCCGACGGCCTACTCCCGCCACATGCTTGACCACAGACAGCACACAATTGAGGATTCCCACCAACTCATCCTGCAGTGCTGGGGCTGGTACTGCCACTATGGGAGCAGCTGTGAGTTGTTGCACATCCACGAAGACCTTTACCTGTTGGTGTTGCTGGCCTAGATCCATGTGGCCGATGCCCTACTCCCACCACATGCTCTACCACAGACACCACATAGTTGAGGATTCCCACCATCTCACCCTGCAGTACTGGTGCTGGTACTGCCACAACGGGAGCAGTTGTGAGTTGTTATACATCCACATAGAACTCTACCTGTTGGTGTTGCTGACCTAGGTCCATGTGGCCGATGCCCTACTCCGACCACATGCTCGACCACAGACACCGCATGGTTAAGGATTACCCACCATCTCACCCAACCATCTATCCAAGACCACTGCAAAATAATGGTGGGCACCTGCAAGATCACAGATGCTGTCACATACAGCAGGAAGAGTAGCCCTCTGGAGTCTCAGACTATCTCTGGTGTAACATTCCATACATGCCTGTGCCTCCATGATGACCTGAATTATGCATCTGGTGACACCTGCTGTGGCACTTCTGCCAGGGGCATGATGGCCAGCAGCCCTCCTACAAGCACCCCTGTACATCTGCCTGCGTGGTACCTCACCGATCATCTGGTTATGGCTGCTGTGTACAGACACACTTGCCATAGTCAGCACACTTTCCTGTCCCATGCCACCACCCACCAACTGTCCCTCATCTATGGCCATTGGTGATGGGGTATGTATGGGCATTGTGACTGTGTGCAGAGATGGGGTGGATAAAAGTGGGTGTCAACCAATGGCACAGATTCAGCCCCTGACAACCCTGCCTGTGCCTCACTATGCCTATCATCATTGTCAGAGTCTGTACGGACACTAACATCAGTTTGCCTGCAGGAGGGACCCTAACCCACCTCACTACTTGTGAAGGCGCAGACAAGAAATGTAAATTAGGACCTGTGCATAATGTTTTACTTCTACACACACACACAAACACACACACACACACACACACACACACACACACACACACACACACACACACACACACACACACACACATACACACACGTACACTTACAGGTGAGGTGGCACAAAGATATTACACAGACCTATCATTACCCAACAGTCAACATGCATGACATATGGCACTCAACAGCATGCACTGCACCCATACTCAATCCTTGTTACCAACATTATACATCTCTGTGATGCATTAGTTGTGTTAGTAGGTGATACCACTTCCCCTGGAATAGACTGCACCCATGTACACAGTATTACTGTCCACCTGTACAGCACATTGGCATGTACTGTGCGCCATACCTCACAAGTGTACACACCATTGCTGAATGTGTATATGTGTGGCAGTTATGTTTGCTCTGTTACTCACAGCCCCTATGTGTTTGTCTGACATATACCTGGGATGATATGAGGACTGATGTCAGTAATTAATGCCTGTCCTTTGATTTGCAGATCTCATCATCAGCAGTGCATGTATGTGCAATAAAATCCAGTTACACTGATAATGTTCAAAGCTTAATGTGGATATGAGGAAGGTACACACCCTTGTTGACATGCCAGCCTCTTCTGTGATATGCACTGGGGCCACAATACTGCATGTATTAACATTACACACACCTGATATGTGACATATGACCTGTGCAATCCAATGCACTATCAAACAAATGTGTTAGTCATGCAGATGCTGAATGAGATGCATACAATATGTGGTTTGCATAAGTGTGTACACCCTTAACACAATGGTTTGTTGAAGCACCTGTTAAGTGAACTATAGCAGTCACTATTCCTGGAAGGATTATACTAGCATGGTCCATCTTCACTTGCCATTATTTGGTCACTCTTCCCTACAAATGTCTCCCAACTCTGCCAGATTGCAAGGTCAGCTCATGTGCACAACCCTTTGAGGTCACACAGCGGCTTCACTGTTGCTGTAGAGTCAGGGTTATGTCTGGAACAATTCATAACCTTCACTGTGTTCAGATACAGCTATTCTTAACAAGCTTTGAATGTATGCTTCAGTTCACTGTTGTGTTTCAACCCGACACCCCTCCCCATCCTCAGCCTTATTGCAGATGCTTGACAACTATGGGCCACATGAGTGTTATTTTGCAGTGTTCCAAATTCCAAACACTATGTGTACCAGCCTAGTTCCAGCTAATGAACAGCAAACCTAAAAGTGTACACTGGCACCAGCAAGCTAAATATTGGGCCAATGGCCCTAAGGTGGGGTGAGGTGTTGCTTGTGCACCACATGTATATTTATGAATATTGTCTGTAGGTTTGAGCCTTGACATCATGACACCATTACACATTGCAACACATGCCTTTGGGAGACTTGATGTTATGCTTTTTCTACCTGTAGAGAGCTCTGGATGATGTATCATGTGGGACAACTCTTCCATCTGATTACCCTATCCCATAGGCCACACTTATGCAGAATCCAGGCAATTGTCAACACAGGTACTGCACAGGAAGTACTTGCTAGATATTCCTGCAAGTCTCTCAGTGTTACTGCATGTTTCTGGGCAGCCTCCATGACCAGTTTGCAGCATGTTTTGTCATCTGTTTTGGATGGGTATCTGTTTATTTTCTACATCAATGTTGTCCCATACTTCATACACATACATGACTGCCTCCACTGTTTGCCATGGTATATGCAATGGTGAGGTAAGGCTACTTTTCCCACTCCTAAGTGCTACCTTTCAGATATGGGATCCATTTCATGGTTTGTAAGATGTGTGCAAGCCACAGCTGCCTCTGTTGCAGGTGAATGGGAAAATGTCATGAACATACTTCTTGGACAGCAGACCATGACTTGGTGTGACATTGAGGCCCTGTACTTGATGGAAGGTGTGTACTCAAGAAGAGTGAATCCTGTCAGTACATCACAAGCTGCTTCCACAATATGTTAATTGGAGTGTGTGCACATTTGTTGTCCTAACATAGGATTCCATATTGCACATTCATTGCCCATGTTAGGATCACATTACAGGTTGTAAAAGGTGTGGAATGTGGTATTGTGATTTGCTTTTGTTCATATCAGGAACAGTTGCAATTGTAATAGTGGTGTATACACTGTTGTAGCCACTGTATAAGGGTAATGTTTCAGACATGTCCCTACTGTAGGCCATTTGTCCAACCATTATGTTCATCTCTGTCCACACATCTTGCACTGACAGGTTGTTAGGTGTACTGCAGGACTCTTACATACCCTTCAGATATGCCACCATGGTGACCACTGTGATGCAGTGCAGTTAACACCAACAATAAGTGAACATGTACAGCATGGATTATGGGTAAGTGTGTTAAATGTCTGCATGGCAAATAACATGGCCATAACAAGTCCAGTGTATTGGCAAACCTGAACAAAACAACTCCATACTCACCAGCTACAGGCTGCTGCCCAAGTTGTATACCAGAGGATCTAAATAGTTATGAGACAGAAGTAATATTAGTAGCCACACCTGTGGCACTGGTACAGGGCGGGAGCAGCATTTCAGCACATCAACAGTACAAACCCACAATACTAGAGATTATGGACATCTGTTCATTACTACACTGCAGCAACAGACTATCTTAGCTGACATATGCATGTAGATACTTTACAGATGTAAATGGATAAGCAACAGTGGTCTAGTAATGTTCCCTGGGCCTTACCTGCAAGCTCATCATCCATTATGTGGGTGGCACACACCTTCACAATGCTGTCTTCAGCCTGCTGGCTTGGCTGGTGGGCTGGTGCCCCAAGGCTGGCAAGGAGCTCCTCAGCATGTGTCGGTGGGGGCTAGATGGCATGATCCCTACCTGTGGCTAGCTGGTCCCTCCTAACTGCAGCAGCACACTGATGGGCATGGTGTATCAGATCGGTGCATCAATGCCACACCTGCTTATAATTTTGGTTGTGCAAGCCGACATCATTTACCCAGTGGACGAGCTCGTTCCAGAGGGTGGTCCCCTCCTGCAGATCCTGGGCCCTGCGGCCAAAGAAGATGGCATGATGCATGATGATGTATTGGATGATTTCATCATTTTCCAGGTTTGTGAATGCAGGCAGACATTCCCGGGACATTGTACCTGGAAGACATAAACAGGAAAAAAGTTCACAGGACCTCATACGGTTGTCCACATGCATATCAACAGTGGATATTACTTGCAAATAATCCAGACTATACCATAACACTGTAAGCTATCATGGCTTTGACATCTTGCATTACACTCCTGGCCATGACCTGTCCAGTTCCCCCAGTGTTGGACACGTAATGGCATAATCCACTATGCACCATTCATTTCTGTGTAGAGGGATGACAGTGGCCATCTTCCATGTGGATGGTGTGTGAATGGTGGCATGTGTGTGTTTGACTGCAGTGTGCTATGGAACTGTGAGCACATGCCTGTGTTCATGTAGGGGGTAAACTGTGATGTTCTCATGGCCCATGGAGACTTGCAGTTGATGCCATCAGTCGGCATTGTATCCGTGCTCACCACTGATGTGGGCAGGAATGTGGGTGATGTGCATATCCCCCTGTACTAATGTTGTGGAGAGGGTGCCACTGTTCCCACCTATCCTATCTGATGCAGGTTGCCTGTATCTATGGCATGTGTGTATGAGGTGTGCTTTACCCCCAGTACTGGTTAACCTGTGTTACTGGCTCTGAGACTGCATACATATGTGTAGACATGGTTGCAATTGGACACAAAAAACACAAGTCCAAGCACTTTTACCAGTATTCCTTTCTTTTCTTTATTAGCTCTCGATCTGGTACCTTGGCCTTTCGCCTTCAAGGATCACAAAAAATGTATGCTTCACACATCTTTTCGTCTTTTTATACATATGCATACACATTCAGAAGCAATTAGAACAAACAGCTTATCCAATTATACAATTATTCAATTTTAAAAATTAAATCAACATTACATCAAATTCATCACATTTTACTGAAAATATGAATAACAATAATATTCATACCCCAGGGATTACCTCAGTGTCACTGCTCAACAGAGGCACAGCAAAATAATGGGTATAGTTCCCCATACTAAAGGGGTGGCGTAAGCCACAAAACTATGGGCTAGGCTTGTAAATGCCCTCGGGCAGATAGCCTAGTATGAACCTATGAACCTATGAACCTATGAACTATATCTATTTTTCTACATATATTATCTAATAAATTCATATATAAATTTTAAAATTTTTAAATTATATATCATATTACAAAAAGCTTTGTTATTATTAACACAATTAATATATGAACAAGAATAAATTATTTCACTATTACTTTTTATTATTTGCTATTTTAATAAAATCTAAATAGCCAGTTCTAAATTAAGTCCAAAAGGCTTTAGAGTTCCAAATTTTAAAATCATCTTTGTCTCTAATTCAAGTAACATATAGAGATAATCATTCCCTCCCATGGAAAAAGGTTTACCCAAAACACAAAATTTAAGACAATCAGGGGAACCACCATGTTGTTGAACAAAATGTTGGGCCACAGGACTACTTTGACTATGATTTCTAATGTCTCTTAAGTGCTCTAACACACAAATTCTCACCATTCTTTTTGTTTGCCCAATATACCAAATATCTAAACATGAACAACTTAATGCATACACTACCCCTATAGATTTACAGTTGAAATTAAATTTATGTAAAAAGAAACACCATTGATAGTATTCACATTTCTTACCCTATCACATAAACTACAATACCCACATGGAAATGTGCCAAGGGTCATGTTACCTATTTCATTCCCTTTCAGAAAGTTGAAATTTAATAACTCTTTTAGATTTTTTCCCCTTTTGTAAGAGAAATTAATATGCTCAGGAAATAAATGGCCAATTTTATCATCTTCTTTAATTAAATACCAATATTTAATTACTATTCTCCTTATTTCATCTGAAAGAGGGGAAAATTTAGTTACAAAAAACAATTTTCCTTGATCAGTATCTTCAATACATTTTTTAGCTACCACTTTTTCCTTAGTACATTTTACTTTCTTATGGCTACATGGCCCCTCATAAATCTCCCCAAGAACTTTCTTTTCACACTTTAATAATTCTTCTTTATCATAACCTCCCTCACTTAATCTCATCTCCACATTATTCAATTCATTTTCTCTCTCTCCTAAATCACTAGTGTGATCTAATATTCTTTGAAATTCACCTAAGGGTAACGACCGTAGTAAATGTCCCGGATGCATGCTAGTAGAATGTAGAAACATATTTACTGCAGTATTTTTCTTAAAAGGTCTAAAACCTATTTGATTTATGTCACTATATAGCGTCACATCCAGAAAATTATTTTTTTCCCTACTAAAGTCATACGCAAAAGTTAATCCATGTTCATTACTATTTAAAGTATCAAAAAATCAAGAAATTCATTAATTTCACCCTTACAAATCATAAACAAATCATCAATAAAATGTTTATATAATATAACATTATTCTTATGAAAAGAAGTAGGGTAAATAAATTTCCTTTCAAAAAATCCCATATAAATGATAGCATATGAGGGTGCAAAAGCAGCCCCCATAGCTGTCCCCTTTAACTGCAAATAAAATTCATTGTTGAAACTAAAGTAGTTATGAGTTAGACAAAATTCCAAGAGATTAATTATATACGTAGTCCTGGGTCCATCTCCTAGCATTTCCATTACTGCTTCCAAGCCCCATCTTGTACTGATATTCGTATAAAGTGATTTTACATCAATTGTCACCCAATAATAATCTTGGAACCACTTCACCTGAGAAATTGCCTCTAGCAGTTCTTGTGTATTGGTAATGTGTGCTGTTACCTTATTCAGATATTTTTTTATGTGAAAAGCCAAAAAAGTATTAACATTACTCAAAAGTGAGCCAATGCCCGATACTATAGGTCTACCCGGAGGTTTTTCAAGACACTTGTGTATTTTTGGTAGGGCATAGAAGATAGGTGTTTTAGGTTTCTTAATGAACAGTTTAGTTAAGTCCTTCCTATCAAAAAATCCAAGATGTTCCCCTCGCTCCAATAGTGCTAACAATTCATTGTTAAATTCTAGTGTTGGGTCCTTTCTTAATCGCTTATATTCAAGACTGTTATCTAACAATTCAGCCACAATTTCACAATATTTTAATTTGTGTAAAATGACCCAATTTCCACCCTTGTCAGCACATTTAAAAATGTAATATTTTTTTAGTTTTATCAATTTTTTTAAGGCCATCCATTCCTTCTTACTCAAGTTAAACTGCTTTTTACTCTTGTTAGATTTATTAACAATTAGTGATATTTCCTTAAATACCACTTTAAAGAAAGCATTAATCGCAGACACCTTCATATTGGGAGAAAATTTACTATCAGATACTATATGTGGCAATGTTAATTTTCCATACCCAGTGTTAAAGAAATCAAAGTCGGTTATTACCCCACCATCATCATCTATTTCCACAGTATCATAATCATAAATAGATAAATGTAATAATTCATCAATTTCACAATTTTCATCAATTTCAGAGTTACTCACTTCTAAAGAAACATTTTTAGTATTATTAACCATATTATGCTGAAAAAAAACTTTTAAATGTAATTTCCTAATGAAAGCTTTCAATTCTAAATATATATCTCCTATGGAGGGAAAATACATTGGCAAAAATTTACAGCCTTTTGATAACACAGCTTTCATATCATCATTAAGAGACAAGTCAGATAAATTAAAACAAATAATGTCCGTGTGTCATATTGACTCACTGTAATATTATTTGAAGCGATTCCTGCCCTTATGACCATTCCTTCCCTGATTACTTTGGTTATTTTGAAGAAAATATCAGCCCTTACATGAGCTGATGAGTTGTGCGTGCTATCATTTTCTGTGTTGGCACGACTATTAGAGTCCAAAAAAGTTACATTTTTACCAAAAGGAACAATTGTCTCTTGTTCAACTGAGGATGCTGAAGTATTCCGCCGTTTCTGCACACCTCTTCTAACCTTTGACCTACTGCATGTAGTCTTGCGCTGCCAAGAAAACAGGATCCCAGTCTCATAGTCTTTAATGTCCCGTACTAACTTATTTCTTTTCCGTGACATTATATAATTTTCAAGTTTTGAAACTTTTTCATTAATCTTTGAGAACTGCGTTTTAAAGCAGGATTCCCCCACCACCTCAACCTGCAAACGCAGTATCTCAGTTTTAAGTTTCTCATGTGTCCTGGAATTCAATTTCACCAAAATATGAAGCCATTTGGTGGTACACTCAAGGGAGGCTTTGTTCCATTCATCGAAGAGGTCCTGTTCCTCTTCTAAAAAATCAGCCGCTGGCAGTCTATCTATTCGTAGCCCCCTCGGTGTAATATTTAGATTAATATATTTTTCAAGGAGTCGGGTGTCAAGAAACAAGGCAATTTCTTTCATCATTAGCCTCTCAAGTTGTTGGAAATGGTCATCCGACTGGCTATTAGTTCCAACATTCCATGGATCCAAAAGAGCAAATTTCTTTTCACGTTCATTCATCAGATCAGCAAAGTGTATGGCCCCCGGCATGTCAAGCTGCCCAGAAGCTCCCGCTGTTTGCGACATCATATAAACTGGTAATGCGCCAAGAAAAAACAATTCAGTTCCACACACCTTCTTGAACCACAAGTTAAGCACAAAAAAACACAAGTCCAAGCACTTTTACCAGTATTCCTTTCTTTTCTTTATTAGCTCTCGATCTGGTAACTCGGCCTTTCGCCTTCAAGGATCACAAAAAGTATATGCTTCACACATCTTTTTATACATATGCATACACATTCAGAAGCAATTAGCACAAACAGCTTATCCTATTATACAATTATTCAATTTTAAAAATTAAATCAACATTACATCAAATTCATCACATTTTACTGAAAATATCAATAACAATAATATTCATAACTATATCTATTTTTCTACATATATTATCTAATAAATTCATATATAAATTTTTAAATTATATATCATATTGCAAAAAGCTTTTTAATTAATAACACAATTAATATATGAACAACATGGTTACAATTGGCCTTGGTGGTTTGGATACGTTTGATTTCCAGTCACAATCAGCCTTACAGGAAGTCACCTGTGCACCTACTTGCTTGCTCAGATAGAGGTGCACTGGCTTCCAAGTTGTGGTCTGCACCTACATGTCCCTGTGCAGCCACTATAGCAACCTATTATGTGTTGTGTGTCTTGTTGCTGTCCACCAAGGGGGATTACCCTATCGTTGGTGGAGATGGTTATACAGGTAAGGTACTGATGATTCCATATAGCTACAGTGGATATGAAGTGTACACACCCCTGTTACAATACATGGTACTTGTGCAATTGGAACATGACCCTAAAAAAGCACATGTCAACACAATCATCACCTGTGATGTGTCCTATACCCTGCTCAGTTCAATAGGGAACATAACAACTTGTCCAGTGAAAACATATGGGAATTAATACTCAGTACAGTAAGCCAGTTGAATGTGTGTGCACATCCTTACACAGATATGTTGTGTACATACCTGCTGAGATAATTACAGCATCCATTTGTCTTGATTTGTTCTCTAATGTCTTATCACATCTTCACTTGGCAATGGTTGCTCACCTTCCATGAAACAGCTTTGTTTCTTTTTCAATAGAATTGTATAGGTTATGGGTCACATTTGAGGTGAGAAACGTTTTGACATGACTTTCTGTGGTCTCATTGGCATACAGCACACAGACCTGCCATTCCAGCAGGGGTGTGTACATTTTGATATCCAGTGTATATGGGTGTTGATATAGCTGTTAGTAGTAGGCATTGGACAGTGGGTCATAACACTGTTGTACACTTCTCTGAATACTGCGTGATAAGCATACCTACTGTAGTACCCGTATCGGTGTCTTGGCAATGCAACAATCAGTAACAGTACACATTTTATTTTGTTGTATGCAGTGACAGTGATATTATACACATGTGCAACATGCACATCCTATTTTACGGACTGCTTCTGAACCATGTTATTACTTCTATGCCTTTCAGCTGAAGATACGCATACATACACATGCTCAGGGGATACCTGGTACACATTTGTGTTCTATGTCATTATAGCACACTGTATTTAGAGTCTTGCAGCTCAATCATAAATCTCAACTTATTATACCAGGACTTCTGGTCATTAGTCCACATCACTGGGTGACAAAACAGGGAAGTCAATTTTGATAAAGTATCAGTATAGCTGCCATAACACAAGTATATGTGTAAGTGACTACAGATATCTGTCACAACTGTGAACTTTGTCCAGAAGAACACTGTACACTTGAATGTTATGAATTCAATATATCACATGCAGTTTAACACACACACCTGCAACAGTGCTTTACTATGCTCATGCCCTATAGAGGTATCCTAGATTTACAATACAAACATGTATAATACTCATATTCACAAGTAACATATGTATATGGGCAACATCCCATTAACTGGCCTAGCAGTGGCACAGACATGACTGTTTGACAGACACTCTAGTGGTTGCCATATGTGAGCTGTCCTTTCTCAGGGTTTGTCAGGCTCCTCAGCTGTGACCCAGCCTATTTACCTCTTAAAGCATCACATGTGGATAAAGCCTAACATTTGGGGGATATATAGGAACAGATCATAGATATGCCTATTACAAACCTATGACATTTGTAGCATGATACATTTCACATTATCATGACTGTTCTGAAGGTGGTGAGGTCTGAAGCTCATGTGTCTGTCATAACTTCATTACCTCCACCTTCAGCTATTTGCCAGACTAATATAGATGTTTGGAGGAAAAGAACAAACATTATGATGGCTAAATCTTGACATTCTGTGAAGATCTACACAGTTGACAGGTATGGCCCACTGCAGACACAGCCAGATGTTATGTCCATAGCATTTGTTCAGCAGGACATCATTACAGCAAGCATTGATGGCACATATACATATTTCATAATCATCTATCCCATTATTACAGACCAAGCACTACATTCAATTACATGCTTACATGTTTCACATACCTGGTTTGTCTTGAGGTTACTTCTGTGTACAGGATGTCTTCTTGTTTCTTATTTCTTATTTTGAGGTTTTGTTTATGTTTTTTTTTCAGTGTCTCTCCCTCCCTCTCTCTCTCTCAACTACTGAGATTGAGCTTGTTTGAATAGGTTGAAGCATGGCTTTTGTAGGTGATGCTCATGTTTGGGTGATAACCTCTGCACCAGTTGCTGTTCCCCACTTGCTAATTGCAAACAGGCAGCTGTGTAATTCTTCCAATAGCCAATGTCATAGCATCCCACTACTATAAATAACTACATCATGTGGGCGTTGTCCCTTTAACTTTCCTGTATGGAAGACATACTTCATGTGCCGGGGCAGCAGTGTTACAGACAGCAGGTAGGAATATCTCTTATAACAGGACTTGTGGACACAGGCCAACTATATGTTTGTATAAGGTTCCAGACCTAGGGACAATGTGTGAGCATTGCTGTTATATGCATTGAATACTGCTAGTTTTACAGGGTTTTTGTGTATATGCTAGTTTTGCATGGAATGCAGTCTGTCTGCATAGCTCACAACTGTGGGCCTATCCAAATAATGGCCAGGGTATTGTCTGTTATGTTTTGTCTGTTCCCCATACAGGTCTTGTCCCTGACATATCAGTGGCATTCTCTCTGTTGATTGCTATCAGTACATGGCAACATCCATTTGTGTTTCTGACTTCATATTCCTGATTAAGGGTATGTTGCAACCAATCCTGTAACACGAGCAACTTTCACAGTGTATAACAGCAATACTTCAAATATGGCCCTGTGTTTCAGCCTCTGTCCTCCACCTATATACCAGGCTTTGTCCAGATGTCATGCAGTAAGAGGTTGATAGGTATTATCTATCATTATTTAGTGCTGACATTCCTGCTATCATTCCAGTGATGTTGTGGACTCCCACACAAGTTGTGGGGTAGGGTCCATATATATCAGGTCTACAGCTGGACAAAACGTGTGACCCTGTACAGTTTGGAGGTCAGTGTATAGAGAACAGTGTTATATGCCCTTGTATGACATTTTATGGGGAAGGGTATTACACGTTTTTAATATAGGCTGTTAAAAAATGTGAGGAATATCAGTAATAAGAAACATTAAGGTATACGGCTGTACATTTTCATACATTTCACCATGGGAACAGTGGTGGGCTAGAGCTTACTGTCTTGCACACAGTTCTGATAAGGAATCCAAACACAAAAAAAAACAAACTAGAAAAAGAACTGAGACAAATGAACATGCCCTCACTGCACCACTTCTATTAAAACAATCCAAATGGTATCAATATCCACCTTCAATGGACCAGGCAAAACATAAAAGTTTTAAAAGTTCTGTTTGTCAGTGTGATAGTGACATTTTAAGTTAAGCATTGTTATGTAACAGATACATTTACATTGTGACAACTGATACTTTTCCCCCTAGGGGGTTGAGTACAGAGTTTAATTAGAGGCTGTTGAACTACATCTGTAATTAAGTGTTGATTGATTCTTATCTTCAAGGCAAGTGTGTTTTTCACTGTTGTACTACTTGAAGGCTTTAGCCTAGGCAGCAAAGTATGCTATGTTTTGCAGATTGCTGTATCATATGTTTTCTTTGAGAGTTGCATTAATCAGTTATTTATTTATTTGCTGTTGTGTAACCAGGATAGTCCATTGGGCCCAAAGAACCTGTTTTTGATGGAGTCCTGGGGAGAAAAGCTCCACATACAGATTATACAAAGATTATTTACACAATACATAAAATATAAAGATTAATTTCAATACATAGATTATATAGAGAAAAACATAAGTATCAAACAAAACAAGTAATAGAGGAGAAATATAAAAATAAATAGTTTGTGTTTTTTTTTTTTCTTATTACTTGGTACAAGTGAGGAGTTGAATGGTGGAAGCAAGCATGAATTTGCTAGCTAGGAATGGAAAAAGAAAGAGGATTAGTGGTGGAAGTAGGGTAGGATATGAAGGATGTGAGCAGGAGCATTCCCATGAGGATGTTAGATGAGAGTGTAGTAATTTTTTAAAGCGTGGGAGCCTAGCAATTGTACGGATGGATGGGGGAAAGGAGTTCCATTGGCGTGCTAGTGAGAAGGACAGGAGGTGTTGTCCTGGAGCGTGTATGGGTCTATAGACCTCTATGAGGTTTTGATTGTTAGATCTTAGACGTCTTTGTGTTTGATGCATTTTAAAGGTAGTTGAAAGTGAGGGACAGAGTGCTGGCTGGAAGATGAGTTTATGTGCATAGGTGAGTTGAGTGTAGGAGAGGTAGTGGGGTAGCTCTAGCCAGTTGAGTTTTTGGAGAGGTTCACAGTGATGGGTAGATGATTTGCTGCTGGTTGCAAATCTGACTATTTTATTGTAGCAAGATGATAGTTTGGATTTCAGAGAAGATTGTAGGTTTGTTAGAAGAGGGGCGCCATAGAGAAGGGAGGGAAGGAGAAATGTGGTAGCGAGGGTAATTTTGGTAGTAGAGATGAGAAACCGATGGTGGCCATAGAGCATGCCTAGTTTTTGATGTTTTTTTTATATTTAGGAGTAGATGGGAGTTGAATTTCAGCTTGTCATCAATTTGAATCCCGAGTAGTTTGGCTTCAGATACCAGCTCGAGACATGTATTGTTCTGGCTGGTGATGGAGAATAAATTTCTGTCAAAGTTATTAGTTTTGGAGGGGGAGAATATCATAAGCTTGGTTTTAGCAGCATTGAGTGCAAGGTGGTTTTCTTTCATCCATTGTTCTGTGGTGGAGAAGGCATCTTGAGTTAGTTTTAAGAGAGTTGGGATGGATGGGGCAGCACAGATGATAGTGGAGTCATCAGCATATTGAATAACATTTGCAAGGGGGATAGAGCGGAAAAAGTCATTAATGAAAATATTGAAGAGGAGGGAGCCCAGAATAGAGCCTTGTGGGACACCTGTGGGTGTGTCAAGGAAGGAGAAGGTGGCTTTTTTCCACTTGACAGCTTGTTGCCGATTGGAGAGATAGCTAGTAAACCAACAGAGGGAAGAGGGAGAAAGGTTTAGGTTAGAAAGCTTAGTAAGAAGCAGGTTATGAGAGATAGTATCGAAAGCTTTAGAGAGATTGAGGAGGATGGTAGATACAATGAGGCCAGAGTCCTTAGCTTTGTTCACACTTTCAAGGAAGGATAGGAGGGCAGTCATAGTACTATGATGGGGTCTGAATCCATGCTGTGTAGGAGTTAGTAGATTGTTATCCAGAAGATGTGGAAGGAGTTGAAGATGGATACATTTCTCCAGGAGTTTTGAAATGGGAGAAAGGATGGCGATAGGACGGAAATTGGAAATATTAGTATTGGTTCCACCTTTGTGCAGGGGAATAATGTAGGCTTTTTTCCAGATTAGAGGAACAACATTTTCTTGGATTGAGCGGTTAATTAGGATACTGACAGGGAGGGCAATGGCTTCAGCAGCTATTCTAAGGTAGTATGAGGGAATGTTATCAGGGGCATTGGTGCATGGTTTTAGTTTCTGCAGGAGTTTTTTTATGGTGGATGTAGGAATAGGTTTGATGAGGAAAGGTGGAGTTGTGGAATGAGTGGGGGAAGGTGGGGGAGGAGAAGTATGAGGTGATGTGGGAGAAGTTAGAGATGAAAGAGCTTGAGGAGGAGTGGGAGAAGTTGTAGGGGAAGATATCTGAGAGGAAATGCAGGTTGGAGGAGTATTGTTGTTTGAAAAAGAGCTGGTGAGTTTGAAAATAGAGTCTATGAAGAAAGTGTTAAATTGGGTTGCAAGATCAGTGTCATCAGTATTTGGGCAAGGGATTGGGTTTCCTGTGTTCCTGTGTTTTAAAAGGGTGGTTATGCCTTTCCAAAACTTCTGAGGGTTGGTTTTGAAATTGCTTTGAAGTCAGGTGAAGTAGTTACAACGGTCTGCAGAGATAAGTTTTTTAACTGAGTTACAAAGGGTTTTGTATTCGTTGAGGGAAGAAGTACTTTTGTTCTTTTGATATTGTGTCCAGGCTTTGTCTCTAAGTCGTATGGTGGTTAGGGTGTCTATACTTAACCAGGGTGTGGATTGCCTTTTTATTCTTTTGGTTTTTAATGGGGCATGAGTATCTAGAAGGTTGAGGAAGGTGGTATTAAAGTGAGTGATGGCATTTTCAAGGGGAAGAGTCTTTAAGGGGTACCAGTTCAGTGAATTTAGTGCAGCTGAGAAGCTTCAGGGTTGAATCTCCTATGGCATCGGGTAGTGATGTAATTATGGGTGACTTGTAAGGGAGAAGGGAGACGTCTTGCGTAAATGGGGAGGTGGTCGCTGAGGGAGTCAGGTATTGTTCCATTATCTGGGTAGTAGTGGGGGTGGGAGACTAGAATCCAGTCTAGGATGTTGCCACTGGAGAAGTCTTTGCTTGGTCTAGTTATGGTATTGATGAGTTGGGAGTAGTTGTATAGGTTGATGTTAAGGGAGTGTGAGGGGGATTGAATGGAGGACCAGTTAATATTGGTATTGCCCATGATTATGGTTTCATTGTTGATGTTGGCTGAAAGCCAAGAGAGGATTTCTTCTAGTATTGGGATATTGTCTCTTGGGGGTATGTCCAGTGAGGCAATGCAGATATATTTATGTTTGTTTAGCTGGAGGTGAGCCAGTATTAGTTCTGCATTTTGGAACTGGGGAATAGCTTTATCATAGGGTGTGAAGTTTAGGGAGGATGAGTAGAGTAGAGCTACTCCACCACATTTTTTATGGGTTCTGTCTGATCTGATGATTGAGTAGTAAGGTGGCATTATCTTGGAATCTTTCATGTGTGGCTTTAGCCAGGTTTCAGAAATAGATGTCTGGTTTGTTGTGGGATAGCTAGGCATGCAGATTTGGAATTTTGTTAGCTATGCTTTGTGCACTAAGAGATGCAAATAGGATGGATTTAGGTATTGAGGAGGGTGGTTTGGGCCTGGGCTGGGGTGTATATCGCCAGATAGCAGTATGGAAGTTAGGAGTTGTGTTAAGTAGCAGAGGTATTTGGATTGTTTAGGTTGGGAGGTGTGGGTTAGTGGATTAGTATAGGATATGGGAAGGTGATTATATCTAGAGGTGTTATGAGAGGGGATTGGTTTGTAGTGAAACCATAGGATATGGTTAGTGGGGTATAGTTCATGAGAGATAGAGTTGGTATAATAGGTATGAGTTGTGTGGAGGGAGTAGGTTGTGTGTAGGAGTAGGGTGTGGTTGAAGAGATAAGGTTAGGTAAGATGGTAGATGAAGGTAAGGTTTAGGAGAAGTATTAGTAGGATTGAAAGAGATGAATATTTTATGGACATATTTGGGTTTTAATAAGCCAGTAGGAGTTTGATAAGGGGGTGGGGTAATGGAGATGTGGGTGTGATTGGAAAGAGGGGGGGTGAAAGGAGGAGAAAGGGGTGGGGTTTGGTAGGAGTGGAGGAAGTAGGTGTGTCTATGTGGGTATAAGTGTAGATGTAGTGGGGTGGGTGAGAATTTGGGGTAGGGTAGGGGAGTGGAGTGAGCCCGCAGGGTGAACGGAGCGGGGAAGAACAAGAGAGAGATTTCAAACATGTAAATGCTGTAGGAAATGGCATAAACAACTGAAATAGTACACAAATAAACATTTATATGTATGCAAACTGTGTGTGGTGTCATGTCCTTTGCATTGTGTGTGGGTATATGTTTCATGCAATAATTCTCATTTGTAGGAAAGAATCAGACACTGGCAATTTGAAAAGGTGGCAACTGTAGGAATAATGGCTGTTTGATATTCTGTGCACCCTCTATATACACTCTCTTTATCTATAAGTATTTATACCTTTATATATGTATGTATATATATATATATATATATATATATATATATATATATATATATATATATATATATATATACACACACACACACACACACACACAAACGGATTCACTTCATTTCATCGAAATTTCATTTAATCGAAATTCAAATCATCGAGACCAAATTGTTGAAAACTCATTTCGTCAAAAACTCATATCATCTAATTTCAAATAATTGAAAAGTATAAAGCAACTAGAAATAACACCCCAGACACTGTTTACTATGTTTATGCAAGGGGGGCAAGCCCGCCTGCACCCACCACACCCCCCGTAATTAAATATACCAACTCC